>NW_028143137.1:137657-253906 GCF_977018435.1 Lepisma saccharinum
GGGTCTTCATATTGTAAGGCCAGTTCATCTGCTTGCTATTAAAAAAAATAAATGCCGAACCTTGCAGGACACCCGGGAAGCCTTGAACTGTTCTTGTTGAAACTAAGTGACACTGCTGTGAAGTAAGTCGCTCGATAGTTTTTTAGTATTCAGTCACCAAGCCCGTGGTAGCCATTCTAGGTAGTTGAGTCGATATTTCACTGGAAATAATGTGTTTTCCATTGTTGAAAAAAAAAGCAAGCTTCCAGTTTGAATGAATAAGCTATTTCGTCCACTCCTGTTGGGTCACCTAGCAAAAAGTTGAAAACAATTTCTTGAAGAGAAAAAAAAATACTGTTTCTTGTCACCAAGCGTACGTACATGAAGAATATGCATGAGTTGATTTATTTATTTCTTCTTCTCTCTTTCCGAAGGCATACGCGCTTCTTATTCAAGAACCGGAATATTTGTGCCTTTCGAATCGAATTTAAGGAGGGAGTTCCATGACAAACATCTACTGAAGTTTTTAAGATGAGCCCCCGCAGAGTTTTTGCATGTCCTCTCCCAAGTTAGTGTCTCGTACTTGTGTTTTCGGTTTCCAGTGTGGACAGGTTAGAAACGAGTGTAGTGAATAAGAATCCCTCGGGCCTAATCCTTAATATATATAATATTGTCATTATTATCCTGCTGAAAATAATATTATGATAGCCGTCGCCATTTCAGAGTGGCAAATATTTAACTCTATTAATTCTTGAATTTTATTTTAGGTTAGGCATATTCAACGAATTCTTTTTTGATTACAATGCAACAATATTTTACATTTCAACGTTTTCGTAGTCGTCTAAACGTTTGAGAAAACCTTTTTTTTGGTTACCGAGATGATAGAAGAAGAAGAGAGAAAATGATTGAATAATTTTGAGAACTTCTTAATATTGGACAGTGTAACTACTATGTTGTCGATGGAAACGAGGCAAGAACAACATTACCACTATGCTATCGGGGTGAACGGCATTTTTCCATTATCATTTGTGTCCACACACAAAACTTCGTGTCTGTCTGCATCCATACCTAGATCGAGAAATTCGAACCATGCCTCAGCCCCTTGTGACTTATTTAATTCTTTACACTCATCAAAATATGTGCTTAATAAAATGCCTCAATCGCACGAGCTATGGCATCCTCTGTAAGCATCCAAGCAACCACATGTATAAATTATAGTCTCCCACACATAATGCTCTTTCATGTCCAAATAGATTCGCTTCCTCCACCATCAGGGCAGTGGGAGCTCGTGTACCATGAGGGGTTGAATAGACCTAAAAAAATCGGTTGGGATGGAAAAAAAGTGGATAGAGATCTTTCTCAGATCAGAATAGGCTTGTATTTGCTGTCCTCGGGTTTAAGAAGCCTAGTTAGTTAGTTGGTTGTTTCCCCCTGCACCATTTCAATTTTTGAATAATCACTTGTTAGTTATGAACGCACCGTTGACATCTTGTCTGATTATTTATGTGTTTGGGTTGAGGCTCCGTATTTGCTCGCAACATTTATTTTCTTCTTTTTCTTGTTATATGATTTTTACATTAGAAACGACAGATTTCCATTAACAGTATTTCATGTTATGGAAACATTTAAGTCTATACGCCATCGGGGGTGGGATTGCAACCTACGTCATCCGACAAAAATCAGGATCGGTATTGTAACATTTAATTGCTCAGGTCATTTTTAAATATGTACAGCTATAGGTAAACATTGTAACTTGAGCCCTCAGAGTCGTAGACCGGCAAAAATACACCTCTGTTAATCGCCTCGTGTGGGGAAGAGGGACAATTGTAGTTGTTGGTGTAATGCACTTCGAAGCAGACGTGCCCCACTTTTTCAATTTCATCAAAACAACCATTATTCATCCTCATCGTTGCCATTAGCCAAAATAGCCTCGCGTTACAATTTTCGTAGTAATCTCCGTTCGCCCCTTGGCTTTTCGTAGATTAACAAAAATCGTCTGAAGTTTGAACTCTCCATACTGTTGCAAGCTGTTTTTGTGATTGTCCGCCTCGATTATTCAAAATACCTCATGTTCGCATATTCAAATACACACAAGTGAAGGGGGTTCATATCACATCAGTGATTTTAAATTGTATTCTCGGGGCCATGCACACATTTCCTAACATTGTTGATTTGTTGTCGATGAGTTGTGCAGGTACAGCTGTGAAGTTGTTAATAAGACCCAACACAGACAAGTCCCCCCATCATTGCTTTTCGACATAGTTGTTGACTATCAGTATATCAGTATAGAATAACATGGTGCCATTTTTCTGTTTCTGTTTGCCAACAAAGCAAATCTACAGGCCACAGGTTCGAGAAACAAGACATTTTTTAAAAATTCTCCTGCGCATAACATGGACCACCTATAGCGATGATATAATATAGATCGATTTTAACAAATATAATTCAAAATTATGTAGTGAGATTTTGGTTTAGTATTTAATCACAACAGCAAAACAAACTTCACAACAGAAGTTAAGTGCATTTTGCATACATGCAGAAACATAAATTTACGCCCCCGAGGTGGTTGTTGGAAGACTATATACAATAAGACACACCGCCCCATTCTTTACAATAATAAAAATATTGAATAAGTAAGCAGTGGAGTAAAATCCTTTGTTTCATTTTGATGTAAACAAAAATTATAGTTGATCTGAACCCCCTTGTCCAAATAAAAAATAAGCTCCGGTCCCATCTGGAGACTGCAAAACTGATATGTATGTCTATTCAGAAAAACCCAAAAGTTTTAACATCCATGCACATTACCGTACTGTGGCTGTTGCGCCCCACACCCATGTGTAATATTTTATTTCTCTTGTTGGCTGAACGCAAAGATGCTCGAGACTGCTTTCAAAAATTATTTTCGGCCTCGCTTCACGATACAGCCGTATGCATGTAAAACTAGTATATCACACACAGGCAGAGGGGCAAAAAATAACATTTCTCTCTTTCCCTCGCTTTTACCCATCTTCCAGTGTTCGTCTAGATAGCGTGACTAGCAAAAATATTGAAATCGAAATAAGAATTATCCGTTATGGTCTCCCTCCCTTCTTTGCATGCATGTTGCGCTGACATGTAAATAAGCGCTATGCTTTAATAAAAAAAAAACAACCATTGTACAACTGTATAGGTCCTCGTCCATCTCATGCCAGGGACTGGGTATATCTTGTGTACAGTTTATAGTGGCATCATATTCCTTCACCAGATATCAAACTCGAGAGACTTGCAAGACAGCTCAGGTTATAACTTACTACGAGGTCTGTTTTTTTAAAAAAATAATAATCGTCAGTCCATATGACAATGCTTGCTGTTTAACTAACAGTATTCGAATCTCTGAGGGGCCGGGGCATTCCACATTTACCTTTGCTAGAAAGCGCAGTGCAATAAATATTCTTTTTAAGTTATGCAATAATTTTGACATTATATTCATGTCCATTCCCCAAGACTAGATTTATATACACAACCAACTCGCTCTTGCAATATATTATCTGATGCAACATTGTGAAAGGTTCTCGTATGTTCGCAAAACAGGAAATACACGTCATAGCTTCCGTGAATCGAAAGCAAGGTTACTGGGGGCACGCAAAATACCGTAAGAAGAATTATATATTCCAAATGCAGGCATCATCATTTTTCTCTTGCACAAATAGAATAATCGGGCTGAATTTCCAGTCTAAAACCACCATGTTCTGGCAGCAAGTATCAAAAACCTGTGGTAATTTTATTATATGATAGGAGGTGAGTGAAATGGTTGTTGCAAGTTATCTTTTAAACCCAGTACGTGTGTAGGAAAAACTGCGTATAAGCTGTATCACACTCTCTCTGTCTGTGTGTCAGGTGGTCGTGTCGTTCGCTAGTTGTATGTCACAGCTTAACCCGTACTAGGTAATATTTTTACATGAGGTAAGTTGGCATACTCTGGTAGGGTATATGTTTCAAGCCTCTAGCTGTAGAGCCTATTTGCAAAAAAAAATAAGTTTGGTAACACTACTCGTCGAAAGCAGCTCAAACAGTGTTGCTAGCTGTAGGTTAATTTTCCCCGTTATACAATTGCAAGAGGTGAGTTGCTTATAGCCTATCTGGAAGGCTTGGTGTGTGTGTGTCCATGGCTTATGTCGTAGGTTAATAAAATTTGCAATAGATCTTGTATGTGTTGGCAACCGTCAGCCCTTACATGTGATATAGCAGCCTTACTTATTGTAAGACATAGTGTGTATGGGGGGAGGTTAGTTTAGTTCACGATAGATCGACCTGTCACGCTATGACCAATTTCTGCTTTTGAGTCACCTGTAAGGCTATATGTGGGTAGGTGAAAAAGCTTAGTTTAATTCACGATAGATCACACTTTAAATTTGCTCACTCTCTCTGTGTCTGTGTGTCAGGTGGTCGTGTCGATCGCTAGTTGTATGTCACAGATTAACCTAGGTAATATTAACTGTACTTCAAAAAATAAAATTGTGTGTATCTCATGTCGAACTAGAAACAAAAAAATCAAACATTAAGCATGCATGCAGATTAATTAAGCTGTAAATTTAAAATTTGGCCTCCCCCAAATCGCATTTCATACATACATACATGTAGAGGACCCGTGGCCCACCTCCCAAGAGGTTTGGTTAGCATGCAATAGATCAGTATGCTAGAAAATACAGAGAAGAAGAAAAAAAAGAGAAAGAAGAAGAGGAAGCATTAACACTGCACCGCCGGTTAGCATCATTAATTCTTCTTCTTCATTTTACTGCATACTTATCATCTTAGAAGGCTACGCTGTCAACTCCTATTTGTAGGTTAGCCTCGCCTCTGAAATATCATATGGCAATTTTTTTTAAAAAAACAAAAAGTTTGTGAAGCAATCAGATGCTGTCGAAACATCAAAAACACATACACACACACTAGAAAAAAAAGCATGCAACTTTATTTGTAACACACACACATACATTCTCCATCTTCATCAAGAAAATATTATAATAAACATAATTATTTTTATCTATCTCACAATAAAATTTTATATCCAAAAATATCACAACATCAAATAACACTAGAGTCGTTAGTACACGTTGCATGCATTACGGAGGTCCTCCGTAGGGTTTCATGGAAGTTTGGGGGAAAAAAAAAAACACGTGAAACTCTACAGAGGTGCGGTAATCTATAACCGCAGCCATTAGAAAACTTTTACATTTTTGGTTGGGCACCACGCACCCTGGCGAGGTTATAGGGGCCAGGCCTCCTAAAAACAACAATTATTATTTTGTTTGTTTGTTTGTATTACAATACATATGCGCGCGCGTGCGCGTGTGTATGTATGTGCATGCATGTGTGTGTGTGTGCGTGTATGTGGCACATCACCCCCTCCCCGAGAGAGAAAAAGGTTTACAAAGGTCGCGATATACGGAGTTGGAAAATTACGATATGGCGCATTCGCTCGTTACTGTTGCCAGCCATAAATCTCTCTCTCTTTTACGGCAGTATATATTTGTTGCCGGCTCTCCTTCTTTAGTGTGTGTATGTTACGTCAGTATATAAATTGGCTAAGTCTAAAAAAATAGTAGTTTTTGCTAAGTAAAAAGAAAAAAAGTTGTAGGTAGGTTGTCGGTTGCTTAATTCTCTCTCTCTCTCTCTCTCCTCTCTCTTTTGTAAAAGGCCATGGTAAAAGTACCAGTAGGTTACCAAAAATTGCTTTATGCACTGTAACTCAAGCCTCAAGCAAAGTTGCCAGCTCCTTGCTTTAGGTTAGGTTAGACCAAGAAGAAAAAGGTTGTAGGTAGGCTGTCGGTTGTTTAACTCTTCCCCCCCCTCTCTCTCTCTCTCTCTCTCTCTCTCTCTCTCTCTCTCTCTCTCTCCTCTCTCTTTTTTTGTAAAAGGCTATGGCAAAAGTACCAGTAGGTTGGCAACCTTGCTTTATGCACTGTAAGGCAAGCCTCAAGCAAGGTTGCCAGCTCCTTGCTTTAGGTTAGGTTAGACCAAAAAAAAAAACCTTGGTGATTTTTTTCGAGTAAGGTGTTGGCAACACTGCGAGAAAATAGAGCTCATGCCTTACAAGAGCAAACCATTAAGGAGCCTAAAGCAAGGAGCTGGCAACCTTGCTTGAGGTTAGGTTAGACCAAAAAAAACCTTGGTGATTTTTTTTGGGTGAGGAGTTGGCAACACTGCAAGAAAATGGAGCTCATGCCTTACAAGAGCAAACCATTAAGGCAAGCTCCACCGAGCTCCAATTGGTGTTTGTCAATTCTCTATTTAGGTCTACTCACACTGTTAAAGACTCCTAGACACGCTGAAAATCTTTCGACCACGACCGGGTTCGAACCTATAGGCCACACGTAGAACGAACAATGACAAGAACGAGTGAACGCCTTAACACGCACGGCTACGGAGGAGAACCGAGAGAGGTCGTGTAAAATTGTTCTTTTATGCATCCACGCAGTGTTGCCACATGCCGAGATTTTTAGCCAAAAGAGAAATTTCGATTAAAAATACCACAATACCGCAACTGCACCACCGCTAATAATGATGCTTTTACTACCACAACTAATTATTATTCTATTATGTCATTTGCTAAGGTGAAGGGAAAAAATGGTCCAAAAAGGGAAATTTTGCCCCTTGGGAAGGCCCTCATAGTGTGGCAACACTGCGTCCACATCGCCGGTGGCGACATCTAGTAGCAAACACTAGAACTATTTCCTCAGGTATCGTCTTCATGTTCTCGACTGAAATATTAAAACAAACGCGGAGTCCAATGTCGGTGCGCAAATGAAAAAAAAAATAGGTTAAATTATATCACTGAAGATCGTGGCCTACCTATTTGTTGAATTTGTGTCATTGTGTCAACGTTGATAGCACACGCAGAAAGAGAGGGAACAAAATTGTCGTTTTTCTGGATATCCACAGGCAAAAGCGTAATTTTTTTTCAAATACGATATGACATTCGCTTTTCGATACCGAAAAAAAAAACTAAATACAATAAGTATATATATATATATATATATATATTTACAATATTAATGTTTATTTAACAATATCTACCTACGAATTTGCCTCGAACGAAAACATGTCATAGAAAAACATTTTTCCAGCCGTAAGTTCAAAAATTTTGGTCCCCCACTCTTCCTCCTAAATCGCATTACATACATGTGGAAAAAAAAAACAATTATTATTTTGTTTGTTTGCTTGCGTCACAATACAGGCGCGCGCGCGTGTGTGTGTGTGTGTGTGCGACAGAGAGAGGTTTACAAAGGTCACGATATATAAACATTGGCCGGGACTTGGGGAAAAAAAATTATGATAAGGTACATTCATCCTTGAAGAATGAGAAAATGCATTTAGTCGTACCGGCTTTTTCTGCGCTGTAAAACATCGTCAGGCGCGGAACGTGGAGAGAAAGTGAGTTTTTGAGGTTTTGATGAAATTTTCGTAGGTTTTGCAACACTGTGGCTCACTTCAGTGAATTGAAGTGAGTTTTTGATGTTTTGGTGCTGTTTTCTTCGCTGCGAAACATCGTCAGCGCAATAAATGAGTCGCAGAACGTGGAGAGAAAGTGAGTTTTTGAGTTTTTTTTTATCCCCAATTAATGTTTGTCAACCCGTCCACTACCACTACTCTAAAGTAGGTCAAAGCATGTAGAGGCTCTCGTGTAGTTTAGCACGTAATAAAAAAAAAGGATAGGTTAAGTTATATCACGTAAGATCGTGATATACCTACCAAGTGTGAGTGGGAAAAAAGGGAAATTTTACTAAAACATCGCTAAACGCTAAAACATCGACAAAAAAATTGTCAAAATATGTCAAAAACTGATATTCAATTGATAAAAAAAAAGGCTACAAATGCACTCGTACCAAGTGTGAGTGGGAAAAAAGGGAAATTTCACTAAAACATCGCTAAACGCTAAAACATCGACAAAAAATTGTCAAAATATGTCAAAAACTGATATTCAATTGATATAAAAAGAGGATAAAAAAGCACTCGTACCAAGTGTTATTTTGAAACGCTTAACTTACTACTAGATTCATCCAAGTTTACCTGGTTGAACGCTCTTTTCAAATCAATAACAGAAAATACTCTCCCCTGACTCAATTGAGCCATAGTTTCTTCCATATTAGCCACTGGGTGCGCATCATAGATTATTTTCTTATTCACTGCAGAATAATCACAAATAAGTCTTTTAGTCCCCCCTGAAGAAGGAATTACAAAGCAAGGTGCTGCGTACGGTGACGAAGATGCTTCAATAATGTTTTGTTCTAATAATTCAGTAATCACTCCATCTAGTTCCTGTTGTTTAGATGGTGGAACAAAATATGGACTCCGATGTACAGGAACATTATCATATAATTTAATTTTATACGAAAAGTTCTTTAATCGTCCTAGCTTAGAAGTAATAACATCAGAAAATTTACTTTTCAACTTACATAACTGTTGTTCAGTATCCTCTAATGCAAACTGTCCAAAAGATGCGCCAGAAACATCAGAAGCTCTGGATTCGAGTCCACGCCTTCTCTCTCGTGGCCTCCACGAAGTCCTGGACTGGCTCCGAAAGGAGTTCTCACCATTGTTTACATTTCTGACGAAGTTTTCCTGGTTCGCACCTGCTGCCTGCTGGAAAGCTACATGTTGACCTTGGTCAGTTCTCGTGCGCTGATAAGACCGAGCTCCGACACCTCGGCCTGTGCTGGCTGAACCCTGGGCAGGAGAACGTACAGGAAATGAAGGACGATCTTGTCTTTGTCTTTGACCTATATTCTGTAAAACACGAAAATTTTTGCATAAGCTTTCAGATGTCCATTTAATAGGGATTTTCTCATCACTTCCGGAAAAACCAACAATTTGTTCTAAATAGTTAATCACCATGTGGCACTGTTTCTGAAATCTCACACCAAGCACTAAGTCTAGAGGCATGTTTTTGCAAACATGAAAAGTTGTGGTCCACGATAAATTTCCAAGACCAACATTTAACATAACTCCTTTATTAATATTCATAAGGTTGTTGTTACCAACTATCACTTGCATATCCAAATCCCATTCTCGAACAGTTCCCCTAGTCTTTATTCGATCTAAGAGACTTTCACTAATTAAACTATATGTTGACGCAGAATCTAAACATGCTAATAAATTCAGATTATTGATTTTACAGTCAACAAACACAGCAGTCACTTTAGTTTCACCACCTTGTCTGGGTCCTATGTCACTACGCAATCCTTGCAAAGCAAATTGAGCACCTCTCACCTGCATCGGACACCATCGCTCAAAATGATCACTTGCTGAACATTTACGACAATATTTGGGCGTATAGTCTTTGAATGCAGGACCTTTAGCCTTGAATTGTCGTTCGATATTATGTAATCCCCAAAAATCCTTGGACAAATAAGAAAGTTTTTCTAAAACTTTCAACTCGTTCTGCAATCCATTTAAAGTATTAGGTATCCCCTTTAGGTACAATTTTTGGGAATACTGAGGTTTAAGTCTATCAACAAGATAACTTACAAAAGTACATTCATCCATATCATACTGTAAAATCTTAGCAGCTCGATCTCTACTTTCTAAATACTCTAAGGGAGTTTCATTATCTCTTTGATTACCCAGTACATATTTATTACATAAATACTGTGTCCCAATAGAAGTTGCATACTTATTTAAGATCATTTGAAATACATCATTCCAAGGGATATTTTCAATTATACATTTCATCCATAATTTACCCATTTCAGTATTTAATTTTGGTAAAACTGCGAGCATAATCTCGTGAGAAGGAAACATTTTTCTGTCTTTAATACCCTGCAATACATACAAAAATCTATACAGGCTTTCAGCATTAATTTCCTTAACTATAGGTACGGTAGCTATTAATTGAGTCAAATTTTAATTGGCCATTTCCATATTTAACTTTCTCAAATCGGACCTATTATATAATACTCGTTCGTCTTCATCAGACGACGACGAACTTTCCAAAGGCTTACTTGGACGTTTATTCACCCACCGGGGTTTACAAGGTACCTTTACGTACGTTTCTACATCTTCCCCCTCCCTTTGTCGTCCTTGGGCATTTTCTGGGGTGTGTGGTAAGGGTCCTACAAATTCATTTAACAACTGCGAAGCAGAATGTTCTCTACGAGTTGAAGAAAGTGGGGGAAAAGGCGGACCAAAATTCCTCCCATCCACTGTTCCCGTAATATCTACAGTATAATAATTCCGAGAGGTAGCCATAGTACCGCACCATTTACAGTCTAACCAAACTAGAAATATTGATATATTGATAGCCAATTGTACATAAGTACCAGAGACAGAACCAGCATGTAACCACGCTCTGTTCTTATAATCCTCTACGTCTCTTGTATCCCCTTTAATACCAAAGAAGTGAGACGAGGATTGTCTTATCGGCGCAGTGGATGATCATATATTAGGTACTTAAAGTATACAATTGGAACTTAATATTCGTTAACCCAATATTTATTACAAAACATATTAGTACTTATACTTTCCAAATACAATTAATTCAACAGAAATGTCTATGGATTATCTCCCAGTTAACCTAGTTTAATTTGTCCCATTTGATAGTCAGCAGTCAGTAAGTAAAGGCTACACGAGTCCGAGCAAATCGCAACCCAGCCCAAAACCCCCCACAGCCAACATGACCCGGAGCAATCCACCAAAAAATATAAACTAAAACAATTTCCTTTTCTTGCACTTTTAAGAACTCAAAATAAATCAATAGACTTTAGGTAAATTACACCCGGCCATGAGGGCCTATAAAGGGCGATAGACTGTAATGCAATATACTCAGCCTGTCCAGCCAGTGTCCAGTACGTCAGAAGTCTCTCGTAGTCGGCAAGGATCTGCCACGCTAAACTTCTCGCTCGACCAGCGCAGAAGCCCAGCCAATGGCAGAACCTTCCAGAGTCACCTGTCTGTTGAGTCTCCATCCGTCATTCATGAGCAATATTACACTATGGGCTTACACACGTAAGAACCTGCTGAGCTCCTACCACGACAGTCTGGACGTGTCCTTTGTCATCCCCCCACCCCCTAGAAGAGGACGTCGACCCCCGATCCAGAAGAAGTGCTACCTGTGGAACCGAGCGCCGTGGGAGGAGATAAGGCTTTCCCTCGACTCCTTCCCCTGAGGCTTTCTCGAGGATGGAACCGTCGACGATGCAGCTGACCTATTTACAGCTGTCATTCATGCTGCACTGAACGACCTTGTGCCTACAAGGAAAAAAGCTTCTCGTAGATTTCCGTGTTGGTTCGACTCCGAGGTGCGGGATGTATTGACCAACAAGATACGAGCCTGGCAACTTTGGAAGGACTTCCCGAGTGAACACACGCACAACACCTTTGCTGCTTTGCGACGGCACTCAAAGTATCTTCTTTGGAAAAAAAATGCAAGGAACACATACATAATATCACTGCAACAGTCCCGGAATATCCAAAAGACTTTTTTAATTTAATAAACTCAAGAAAAAATAACGGTAGAATTCCAGCTGAAATTACATATGCTAGTGAAAGTGCGATGGGTGACCGAAGGGCTTCAACGCTTATTTCCATGATAACTGTCCTCCCTTGCAGCGTTGCCAAAC
Organism: Lepisma saccharinum; assembly: GCF_977018435.1. Classification (NCBI taxonomy): domain Eukaryota; kingdom Metazoa; phylum Arthropoda; class Insecta; order Zygentoma; family Lepismatidae; genus Lepisma; species Lepisma saccharinum. The sequence goes on from NW_028143137.1 coordinate 149,234, forward strand.
GCTGTTCGTCCTCTCTAACGACGCTTGCCACTACCCCGAATGAGGTGTAAAATCTATTGTCATCTCTTTCTGCTCGCCGTGCTGTAGGACCGGACGATATCAACACCGTGTTCGTCAGGAAAACATTAGAATCTCCTCTGCACTCTCCTGAACAGATGTTTCTCGGAAGGTGTCTTTCCTCACTCTTGGAAACAAGCTAACATCACACCGATTAACAAAAGTGGTAACAAAAATCTTATTTCTTCTTACAGACCAAACTCCTTACTCTCTCCTCTGTCCATAATTTGTGAAAAAATAATCAAAGACAGACGTAGAAATTTGTTTCTCCTTACTTAAGCTGAAACCAACATGGTTTTCTTCCTGGTAGCTCCTGTGTTACAAACCTGTCTGTTTTTTCTCTCACATGCTATGAAATGTATTTCAAATAATTCACAATTAGATGTAATATATTTTGATCTGGCCAAAGCCTTTGATACTGTTAGTCATCGTTTTCTGATTCACAAATTATGCAATAGATTCAACATTCATGGCACATTTCTAACCCTTCTCACAGATTACCTTAGCGATTGCCAACAACGTGTCGTTCTTCCAGGAACTGCATCTAGCTTTCTTCCTGTGCTCTCTGAAGTTCCACAGGGTAGTGTTCTAAGACCTCTGTTCTTCATCGAAGACGACCTTGCCGACCACCTCACAGCTCGCACTAGTAATTACCTTCTTCTCGCAGATGACTGTAACATTTTCAAATAAATTTTCACTTACGAAGATACTCATTTACTACAGAATGACATAACAACATTTACTTCCTGGTGTCTGACATGGAGCCTTACATTACATCCTGAAAAGTGTATCACTCTCACGATCTCTCTCAAGAAGAACCAGTTAAAGTCTTCTTACTCCATCTCTGGCAATAACATCAAAACAGTATCTTCTCACAAATATTTAGGCATTGTTTTCGACGAAAAGCTAACATTTCAGGACAGAGGTGTCCACAGGGGGATTCATGAAGCGCCTGCGTCATGGGAATTTTGGGGGGGACAAGATTTCATAGTTTACCTACCAATTCTACATATCTTCACACAAAAATCGGGGGATCGTTTCGTTTGATTGATTTTTATTGATTTTTAGTTATGGCTATTAGATGTTCAGCATCTACTTCATGATTTAACAACTTCCACAAGAACATTATTTCCTGTAGCAAACATTAAAGTGAACCGTACTTTTTCTATCTGTCTTTTAATTTCAATTACAATGAAAGGTTTCGAATGTCATGCGCCGATTGTTGGCATCTCGGCCAGTGGTAAATAATACCTGGTGCTTTCTTTCAGTTTGTTGGATGATTTCAAGCACCATCAATTTCAATAAAAGAGTGCAGAAAGGAAACGGGAAATAAGTGATGCACCACTCAACAGTTATAGATAAGGAATTTTGTGTCGGAGAATCTGTGTCCAAATACGGAGCACCACCTCACTTCAATGTGTATAGCCGCAACCATCTGGATGTTATCTTTCCTGCCTGCGAGGTCACCCGACCTGAATCCAATCGATTATTTCGTTTGAGGATCTGTTTTACGGATTCTCCACATATTTTTAAGTGTTTAACTTTTTCTGCCTAAAACGCATCTATCTCTGCATTACTAACTTCAGTATAAAGGATTTCCACTGTAACAAAAAAGAAAGGAAGGGGAAGGATAGAGTTCAGAATTTAACATTCTCACATTCTCAGCTTGGTGTCACGATCCTTTATTTAGTATCTAATTTTCCTTAAATTCAGACAACGTTCTTAACAGATCAACTTACTCTACTTGAAGAAGAAAATATCGATCTGTTAGATTATTCGAATGTTCGGTTATCAGGAACAATCGTATTAGTTTGATATCAGCATTATTCGTATTACACGGATATATATACATACTATCAGGATATCCGTTATCTGGGTTTTGTAGCCATCTTAGTTATCTGCATGCAGAAGTCAAGGTCACTTACAAAGTTACAACTCATCACCTCTAAACCATTATCGTCCCTTTCTGCTGGCATTCTCACCCTGAAGGCTTTCGTTGTTTGTATTTTTCTGACTTCGCGTATATCTTTTCGGTCTAGTTACGCTAATCACTAAACTAAACTAAATGAAGTAAAAATTGGAGTAGTTTTTCAGAATAAATTACAAACGAGTAGTGCAATCAACCCGGTTCACCAACCGAAAGTGGAGCTCGGTGGAGCTCGCCTTAATGGTTTGCTCTTGTAAGGCATAAGCTCCATTTTCTCGCAGTGTTGCCAGCTCCTTACTCGAAAAAAATCACCAAGGTTTTTTTCTTGGTCTAACCTAACCTAAAGCAAGGAGCTGGCAACCTTGCTTGAGGCTTCTTAATGGTTTGCTCTTGTAAGGCATAAGCTCCATTTTCTCGCAGTGTTGCCAATATTTTACTCGAAAAAAATCACCAAGGTTTTTTTTGGTCTAACCTAACCTAAAGCAAGGAGCTGGCAACCTTGCTTGAGGCTTGCCTTACAGTGCATAAAGCAAGGTTGCCAACCTACTGGTACTTTTGCCATGGCCTTTTACAAAAAAGAGAGAGGAAAGAGAGAGAGGGGGGGAAGAGTTAAACAACCGACAGCGCTGCCAACACCCACCTACAGCCTTTTTTTTTCTTGGTCTAACCTAACCTAAAGCAAGGAGCTGGCAACTTTGCTTGAGGCTTGCCTTACAGTGCATAAAGCAATTTTTGCCAACCTACACACACTGGGCAAGGAGAGCCGGCAACAAACACGCACTGCCGTAAAAGAGAGAGAGATGGGCGGATGGCAACACAGTATGTGTGTGCGTGTGTGTGTGTATAATATGTAGCATTATTAACTAGAGTGTGTTGGCAACCCACTTACAACTAAAAAAAAAATAGAGATGTCAACGTTGCTGTAAGATGAAGAGAGAGAGAGACCTACGGCTGGCAACAGTGGTGAGCGAATGCGCCATATCGTAATTTTCCAACTCCGGCAATGTTTGTATATCGTGACCTTTGTAAACCTCTCTCTCTCGGGGGAACGATGTGCCACACACACACACACACACACGCGTGCGCGTGTATTGTGACGCAAGCAAACAAACAAAATAATAATAATTGTTGTTTTTTAGGATTCCTGGCCCCTATACAACCTCGCCAGGGGTGCATGGTGCCCAACACCAAAAAAGTTCTATATAATGGTCGTGGGGCTATCAAAGCCGCCAACAATGCCTCTGTAGAGAGTTTCGTGAATTATTATTTGTTTTTTTATTTGCGCACCGAACTAACTTACATTGTATTTTATATAATTTTGTTGATTTTTTTTAGTATGTGGCAATTATTTTACGAATTATTTTTTAAAACTGCTCTGTGACCCTCTCGTTCTTCACGTCGTGGACGAAGGACTTCTCTGCGACCAGGATGACGCTGCATAGAGTATCGGCGGGCAGCGCGCCGTGGAACTCGCAGACGACCTTGATGTTGGTGCGATCGTTGACCACCACCTGCTTTCTCTTAGATGTGTTGATGACGAACATCGGCCTGTGGGTTTTGAATTCGCTGGGCGTGTAGTACATGTCCACGTTTCCCTCGGTCACGCGTTTGTAAGAGGTGTAAGCTTCGTAAAGTTTGAGGTAATCGTCTTTGGTCATGTCGAGGTTGTAATTTTCGCGCGGGAAGACTTCGTTCCTACCGTTCTTCAGATAAACGTTCTTGATCTTGCAGTCGTCGAATCCGCAAACAGATTTTTTCTAAGTCTTGCCGTTTCAAAGATAACCCCACTTCCGGTCGCCATTTTGGATTTCCGAACATAGGTTCTATTCATATTTTACTTACATATAGGCGTACATGACGAATCCGCAAACAGATTTTTTCTAAGTCTTGCCGTTTCCAAGATAACCCCACTTCCGGTCGCCATTTTGGATTTCCGAACATAGGTTCTATTCATACTTTTTCTCACGTATAGGTGTACCTAATGAATCCGCAAACAGATTTTTCCTAAGTCTTGCCGTTTCAAAGATAACCCCACTTCCGGTCGCCATTTTGGATTTCCGAGCATAGGTTCTATTCATATTTTACTTACATATAGGCGTACATGACGAATCCGCAAACAGATTTTTTCTAAGTTTTGCCGTTTCCAAGATAACCCCACTTCCGGTCGCCATTTTGGATTTCCGAACATAGGTTCTATTCATATTTTACTTACATATAGGCGTACATGACGAATCCGCAAACAGATTTTTTCTAAGTCTTGCCGTTTCCAAGATAACCCCACTTCCGGTCGCCATTTTGGATTTCCGAACATAGGTTCTATTCATACTTTTTCTCACGTATAGGTGTACCTAATGAATCCGCAAACAGATTTTTCCTAAGTCTTACCGTTTCCAAGATAACCCCACTTCCGGTCGCCATTTTGGATTTCCGAACATAGGTTCTATTCATACTTTTTCTCACGTATAGGTGTACCTAATGAATCCGCAAACAGATTTTTCCTAAGTCTTACCGTTTCCAAGATAACCCCACTTCCGGTCGCCATTTTGGATTTCCGATCATAGGTTCTATTCATACTTTTTCTCACATATAGGTGTACATGATGAATCACCAAACAGATTTTTCCTAAGTCATGAATTGGAGGGTTCTATGACAACCTATATTAATTCTCGTAAAAGAACAGAAAACACACACAAAAAAAAAAAACAATACTGTGGTCACTACAACAAATAGTCTTCTTCAACCCCAATCCAACAACCCAAAAATCATCCTAACTAGAACCATGTAACTATCTGCCATCTGTTAGAGGTTTTGTGAACTATGTGGTGTTTTGTTTGTGTGTAAAAAAAAAATGCAATGCTTTTTGCACTTGGTTATCATCACCTAACATGTTATTAATTGTTTTTTAAAATTAATTACAACTGAAAACTAATAATTAATATTATCTAAAGTTACTAATTAATATTATACAAGTAATTGATATATTTTTTTTGTTCTTGTTGCTAGTGTTGGGTAATTATAGTTGTTGCAAAATATTAGCTCTCGCGTATGACAGTTTTTGAGTTTTGTTGGGTATATATAGACGAATCGAAATTTTATTTATGTTAAATTGTATGTTAGGGTACATGGTAGGAGAAATCATTGTATATTAGAGCGCTCTTTTAATGATTTGCCTATAACTGCATACAGGCAGCCGTAAATTTAGCATAAAATATCCTGATCCTGTTTCTTCTAGCATGTGCGACGTTTGTTGTGGTGGGATCATTGGGGGAAATGTGATTCTCCCAGTATGTCATCTGACTTACTAGCATATGCGATACGAAGAACAGGTGTGTATGTGGCTTACTAGGATTAGGCTCATGGTAATGAGGTCCTAGTAGCTGAAACGTTGTCGGGGTATTTTGCAAAAAATTTTCTTAAACAGTTAACAAATATAATATATTTTTTTTAATTCAGACATTAGATGGATTTTACAAATATATTTAAAAAAAATAGGTTAGGTAATTGTGGCTTCTACAGCTCGTCGCCAAGCAGGGTGCTCTTACATAAGCTCTTATCAGTCTGTAAGTCAGCAACAAGCAACCTGCGCTAGAGGTAGATGCTCTTGACATTATGAAAAATAAAAGCTTGAGTAAATTTAGCTAGTTTTCGAGTATTTTCTTTTGTGTGTGTTTATCTTTTTGAATGTGTTGATACTCTGAGTTGGATTTGTTTTTTTTTTAAGTCTACTTTATGCACAGTAAGGTTAATCGAAACTGGACCTACAGTGGGATTCGAATTATACATGTACACAGGAGGAAACTTTATCTTTTTGTCTGTGAAGGTTCTAAGGTTTTGTGAATATATTGGAAAAGCACTAGTATATACATAGAGCAAAGTTACAAGGTTTTACGTCCCATAGGAGTCCTATTGGAAACATAATGATTAGTGCTTAAACAAGAACATTTTCATAGTTTCACACCTCTACTAGATTGGTAGAAAAATATACTAGTAGGCAATAAAATCTGAAGAAGATTCGTGTCTAGCAAAAATAAGCTAAATAGAATTACACATGCATACAATATTTATTGTGCTTTTTCTATCTACAATCATATTTTTCTTATATATTTTTTTAAATTTTTTTACAGGGTTGATTAAAACACATATTTGAGGAAAACAACGCCACCCATATATAAATAAACCCCTCAAACTAACACTAATTAGAATTAGCCTACAAAATTTTTCTCGTAAGGCATTTTTTTTTGTAAACACTCTACCACCAACAGATCACATATAAATAAACATACCCCCCAAAAAAATGCGCTCCATGAAAAGTTGCCCTGTGTGCAAGAAAACCAAATCAAGCATACATTTTGCAAGACATTGTCGCACCTGCGTGCCAGGCAAGCATTTGACTGCCACTGAACTATGTTCCGGATGCAATAAACAGTTCACAATTGCGTATGTCGAGAAGCATAAGCTTAATTGTCTAAGCAAAAATACATCTGGGGCCCAGCCTTCGACCTCCACCAAGAGGAAGGCAGAAGCAGCCTCCATCAATGCACCACCCACGAAACGCGTCAAGCCTGTGGCGAAAGCGAACCAGACTGCTTTCGAGCGGTTGTTAGAGGACTTTGTCCTCACTTCGGAGGGCTCATGCGGCGTGCGTAGCTTTTTGGAGAACGTGCAAGCCAAAATCATTTCCATCCTCGGTGATGCGCTTGCAACGCACTCCACCAAATTCTACGCATCGCTACGTTGCCAGTACAAGAAGCCGTCTGATGAAATTTACAGCTTCTGCCACAACACCAAGGCGAAGACGCTGCATCTGGCGGATGTCGACAACCTCGAGGTCATCTACAACCAGTTTGCAGAGGAGCTGGTGGCAAAACAAGAAGAACATCAAGCTAAAGGCTCGGGGGGTTCGCTGTGTGGCGAGCCTCACGAACTGTGCGTCAAACTTTGTAAGTTCGTGCCTCTCTCCGCCTCCAGCTACGTCCCCTTACCACCTACTATTGCGGCAAAGAAGGCCGTCCTGAACATTCAGAACAGTGACGCCAAGTGCTTCGTATGGTGTGTTCTGGCAGCATTACACCCTGTCCACTGGAAAAACCAACCACACCGAGTTAACCACTACCTACCCTACGAGGCAGAGCTGGAAGTTGCGATGGCTGGGATCGACTACCCGGTGGCGCTTTCGGACATTCGAAAGTTTGAGGTTCGTGCACGGTTGGCCATCAACGTTTACGGTCTCACTGACGAAAATGCGGTGTACCCCATCAGGGTGAGCGACGTAAACGTTGATGGTGCGCAGGAAATTCACCTTCTGCTCATCAAGGACGAGACCCATCACCACTACACTCTTATCCGTTCCCTCTCTAGACTTGTTTCGAGCCAGCGGAGCAGTGATAGTCACCACGTCGAGGTGTGTCGCAGGTGCTTGTCAATGTTCGACGGACAGGATCAACACAATTACCAACATGTTCGAGGCTCCAACATCGCTGCAGAGAAGCTTGCCAGCCACAAGATCTACTGCAATGCCAACGAGCCAGGTGTGGCAGTCTTGCCCAAACCTGGCACCGTGGAGCGTTTCCACATGCACGGTGCTATGGTGGAGCACCCCGCTATCATCATCGCGGATTTCGAGGCCTTCCTCAAACCCCTGTCCACTTGCGATCCTGACCCTGAAGTTTCTTCCACCACCCCTTACCAACTCCACGAGGCTTCGAGTTATGCATACGTTGTGGTGCGACGAGACCAGCACATCGCCCCCGAGCCCTACGTGTACCGTGGTCCCGACGCAGCCAAACACTTCCTCGAGAGGATGGTTGTCGAGGCCAACGAGATAGGGAAGGTACTGTTGGCCCCCAAGTCTATGCTCCCACTGTCTCCCGACGATCAACGTAGACACGACGAGGCCATCGCTTGCCCTGTCTGCGTCAAGGAGTACACCGCCAACAACCGTAAAGTCCAACACCATGATCACTTTAACGGTAGGTATGTTGGTCCATGGTGCAACGGATGCAACCTCATGGCCCGGGACCCGCGATTTATCCCTGTGTTTTTTCATAATGGCTCGGGATACGACTTCCACCACCTCGTCAAGCATCTTGGGTACGACGACATGCGAATCAACGTCCTGGCGCAGAACGAGGAGCGTTACATTAGCTTGAGCAAGTGGGTGAGAATCCCAGGATCACACTCTACCGTCGAGCTTCGCTTCCTCGACTCCCTGAGGTTCCTCCCGGCCAGCCTCGATGCTCTCGCAGGGAAGCTTAGCGACGAGCAAATCCTCATCACCTCCGGAAACTTTCCGAACTTGGACGCCGGCCTCTTCAAGCGTAAGGGGGTCTATCCCTACGAATACATTACAGACCCTTCCAAGTTCGCAGAGACGTCGCTACCTCCTCGAGCAAACTTCTACAGTCAGCTACGCGGCTCGAACATCACCGACGAGGAATATCACCACGCCCAGTCCATGTGGCGCGAGCTGGGCTGTCGAACTCTCGGGGACTACCACGACGCCTACCTCAGACTTGATGTGACGCTCCTCGCCGACGTGTTCCAGATGTTCCGTGCGACCGCAATAAAGATCTACCAGCTGGACCCTGCCTACTTCTACAGTCTCCCCGGACTGGCGTGGTCAGCCATGTTTCTGGTGACGAAGATCGAGCTGGAGCTTCTTTCGGAGGTGAACATGGTGCTGTTTGTGGAACGTGCCGTGCGGGGTGGAATGGTCCAGGTGTCGCAGCGACACTCGCACGCCAACAATCACCACATGGCCACCGGCTACGACCCCTCACAACCGTCCAGCTACATCATGTACACGGACGTCAATAACCTCTACGGGCACTCCATGATGCAGCCACTCCCCTTTAGAGGCTTCGAGTGGGCTGACCCCTCCAACTTTGACGTTGAAGGTTTCGACGATTCGGAACATGGGTTCTTCGCCGAGGTGGACCTTGAGTTCTCCGAGAAGCTGCAGGATTTGTTCTGCGATCTTCCCCCTGCACCCGAGTTGAAGTGTCCACCGGATTCCAACCAGAAGAAGCTCGTCATGGATTTCGAGCCCAAGAAGAATTACGTCCTGCACTACCAGAATCTCCGGTGGCTGATGCAGCGAGGGGTCGCGGTCCACGCAGTTCACTGCATCCTCAAGTTCGAGCATTCTCCGTGGTTGCGTCCATATATTGAAGTCAACACGAAACACCGCACCGCAGCCACGTCCGAGCTTGATAAGGATTTCTTCAAGCTTATGAACAATGCGGTGTTCGGGAAAACCATGGAGAATGTACGGAATCGTGTAGATGTGAGGCTAATATCAAACAAAGCACAATGTCGCAGGCTCGTAGCAAACCCGTTATTCAAATCGAGGACCATTTATAACGAACAGCTTGCTCTGGTGCATATGAGGAAGAGCGAGGTGAAGCTCAACAAGCCAATTTATGTTGGCGCCTCAGTATTAGACCTGAGCAAGCTGCACATGTTTCAAATATATTATGGGAAACTACGCCAGCACTATAACGACAATATTAGCCTACTCTACACGGACACGGACAGCTTGGTGTACCACGTTCGCACGGACGACGCGTACGGGGATATAGCCACAGTTCCATCTTTGGTTAACCTCTTCGACACCTCGGGCTATGCCCAGCAAAACAAGTATGGTATCCTGCCCCGCAACAAGAAGGTGCCTGGCAAACTCAAAGACGAGAAGGACGGTGATGTAATTCTCGAGTTTGCAGGTCTTCGCGCCAAGGCCTATGCCATCAAAGCCGAGGGCAGCGTTACCAAGAAGGCCAAGGGTGTCGGCAGACAGGTGGTTCGGGAGCAGCTCACATTCGAGGACTTCGTCGATTGCCTCAAGACCAGGTCGTCGGTTCTAAGAGCAGAACAGCGCATCCAGAGCGTCGACCATGTGTTGACCACAAACAAAGTTAGAAAAATTGCGCTGTATCCCGATGACGATAAGAGGTGCGTCCTCGAGTGTGGTATTCACACATTGCCGTGGGGGCACTATCGCTTAGCAGAAAGCAAAACCTGCAACATATGTCCATCTTCAACAGAAGATTCATAAAAACAAAAAAAAACAAAAAAAAAAACACTTTGACTGTCATTACAAAAAAAACTTTGGCCGTATTCTTAAATAACCAGCATGCCTATGAATTTGTTCGGTTTCAAAAAACAGATCATTATGGAAACCATACCAGATCATGAAGTCTTACCTTCCGTGTTACCTAAACTCAACGGTCTGTTGAGCATTCACCTCAACAGCATTTGGACGAAACTGAATGACGATGTGGGCAAGATGTTTTATGTTTTTAATAACAATTTACATTCCTACGAAATTCCGATCGACGGGAAACTTCAAATCACCGTGAATCCGGAAAACGCAGGCGAAATCAAAATTTCTACCGGCAAGAACATTTTTCGAATTAAGCACGACAAGATGCTTTCTAACATTACGTACGATGTGTCTGCAGGAGATTATCTTTACATGGAACTCCTCGGAGATTACGACAAACTTATTCCTCTCTTCGTAGAATTACGAATCGTCTATCCTATTATAAATAACCGTTAACCAAAAATGCCTAACGACATTTTCGGCAACACCAAGCGTGTAGACCACGCAGAAGAGATTCTCATGTTGGACATTCGAGTTAAGAAGTTGAGGACCGATTTGATCGCTTTGCAGGAAACCTTAAACAAAAGTTTAGAGTCGGAAATCGCTACGCTCCAAACGCAATGTCTCGACCCCATTCTGAAAATCGATTCCGAACTGAAGACGCTGATAAAAAATTATGTCGACGTACCTTCTTACGACAGCGTTCAAAATATACAGTTGAGCGTGGATTCGCTTCAAAATGATTTGGCCAAATTACAGCAATTTCAATCGAAAAATGAAGATTTGGAAAAATTGAAACTCGAAATCGAAGAACGAACTTCCGCAATCGAAAAGAATTTCTCCGAACTTCAAACCGTCGTGAACGATATAGACGCAGAACGCTTGCATGTCGTTGTTTCCAAATTACAAGAAGAATTCACCAGCACGTTGGAAGAAATTAAATCCAAGTTGCAGACTTTGGAAGATACAATGACGAACCTACCATCGTCGGACGAACTGCAGGTCATCGGTAAAAGCGTCGCGAACATAAAAATTCAATTGGAGGCGTATCAAGATTTCGAACACATTCAAACCACCATCGCTACGCTTCAGGCGTCCTTGGAGTTGATCAACGAAGAAATTAAAAATATTCACGCTGAAGCGAGAGCGTTGACGAGCATTCAAGACACGTTGAGCACGGTTCAGCAGAAGATCGAATATTTAGAAAATTTGAACGTCGAAACGAATCTTGCTCATTTTCATCACGTACTGGACAACATACAGGGTGACTTGGAATCGTTACGGACAAGCGTACCTTCGAGCGAAGATTTGGAAAAATTGAAAACGGCGGTGACGGCACTATCCGATTCGAACGACATCAAAAGTTCATTGAGCGATCTCGAGAGTAGGGTGGCCAATCTCCCCACCTCCAAAGAATTGCACGCTTTGAAAAGGAACATATCTCGAATGCTGAAACGACTAGAAACGGAAACGGCGAACGTGGAAGAGATTCGAGACGAAATTAGTTCGCTGGTGTCGACGCTGCCCACTTCCCAGAGCGTCGCCGACCTTCACACGCAGTTTACAGAGATGCGAAGCATCGTGAACGATCTTACTGAGAAAAGCTCGAAATTGAATCAAGTCGAGAACCTTCAGAACATTGTCGTCAACATCAGAGATCAAGTTGGAGTGCTGGAATCCACGCAGGAATCGACGCTGGCCTCTTTCGGTGTCAAGTTGCAAGAACTCAACGAAAACTACAAGCAGTTGAACGTGGAAGTGAAAATCAAACCGTCGTTTTCTGCCGTAACGGATACCATAATCGAGCATTTGCTGCCCATCGAAAATAAACTCGGACAAGTTCACAGTAATCTGCTCGGCGTCGACACTAAATTCGCTAAACTGCATTCTCTGCAAGCCATCGAAATCAACAGCGTACCCAATCAACAGAGAATCTCCACGTTCGTCGAAGGTAACAAACTGTACATGTTGCATCCTTATCATCCGTACTACAAGTTTCTCCTCGATGGCACGATTCAGATAAACGAATTTTCGTACTGGTCTCACGGTAGAAAAGCTAGCGTTCCCACCATGACCTTGATATCGAATCGTGGTGTCCAGAAAGCAGGAAACATTCCTCTGGCACGTTGGAACGAAACGCGCAACATATATGAAATACACGAAGACGAAGATCTTACCGTTTTCGACGTGAGTGCCGGCGATAAGCTGATCATTCAAAACACGAGCGAAGTGCCACCCTCTTTGAATCCCATCACGCTTGTGCTTCTCTTGAAACGTAATCTCTAAAAAAAATGTCTAGGCAAGCCATCGTCGAAGAATTGCATAAACCTGCACGCCGTAACTACGAACGTTTGGCTGTGGTAACCAAGGGCATCGATGACCTCTGGCAAAGCGACCTCGTGGAAATGAGTAGCGGCAATTTGAAAAACGTGCATAAATTGAACAAGGGCAACAAGTACCTCCTCACCGTCATAGACACGTTTTCGAAATTCGCATGGGCTTGTGACGTCTTGCTCGCTTTCGGTGTTGTTTGTAACAATCCGTCACAAGCCATTATTTATTTTTTGGAAGTACGTGCTTTTTTTTGCCTGGCTATCTCCCTGTAAAACAAAAAAATAACACACCCTCCACAAAAGAATATACTTACAATATATATATATATTAAGTTTTTCAACCTCGGGTGGCTTCGGTGCTATAGGGAGAAAACCAAAAGGATCTAACCATCTAAATGGGCACAAGTCAAAAATTGCTAATCCCAGTTTTACCTTTTTTTGGTGTTAAGCAGTGCGTCGCTCCATTATCTTCCATATACCGCCAGCTGGTCGGGAGTTTTATAGCGGGCTCGTCTAGTCCCACTCCCGACGAACTGACATGTATATGAGCAATCAAAAAAATACGACTCCCCCCCCCTTTTTATGACCCTTTGCCAAAAGAAAATATAATAAATCAGCTATACAAGAAGTTATGTTGAAAGAGGGGTGGACTTATCTTAAAAAGCGCCCAGCGCTTTGCGTAATTTCATGAAAGTAAAGTTAGATAATTTCTCAACAAATACCTTTTATTTTTGCTTAACAAGTGGCACAGTTATTTGATTGCTTACAACAGTATTAACAATGTATTTTCATTTAAAACTCGATTCTCTCCAGAAAAGAACAGTTACTAAATACCCCTCCCTTTTCTTAACAGATTTTCTCAAAAACAGACCTTTTATTTTACAATGACGATCCACGTCATAAATTCCTTTTTTTGATTCCACTATCATTTGCATCACTTCTTTTGACTACATTTTAGTTTTGGAGGAATTAGACCCGAGGAATAAGAAATTGTTAATCAAAAAATGAAGTTAGAAATATTCGCCCAAAAAATCTTTTACGTAAAAAAAAACAAAAAAAACGAAAGATTAAAAAAAAAATGTCTATTAAAGTAACTCGATAACTAAAACATTCTTGTAATAATACTTAACTCCGTGTTTGCAAGGATTCCACGTGCTAGCCAAAGCTCTCAGGTGTATCGAAAGATAATAGCTGAGTCACGCCACTTTGACCCAGCCTGCCATCACGTCGTGGAACACCGTTGCTGGAGTTCCTGTTATCGGAATCGGCGCGGAGAGAACACTGGTTCGCTCAACAAGGAAAACTTGAACTACGAGAAACTCGGTAGGTGGCAGTCTAGTCGCCGCCATGCGAGTTTCTTTGAAAACAAACGAAGTTTCTTCGCGAACCAACAATCTCGCGCATTGGTCTAATTCCTCTATACAGGGTGGGCCGAAGAATGTGGCGAAACGGGATATACAAGTCCCGATTCACCACAACCTCTACCTTTGAAGGCGAAAACGGGAACGTGCGTCACGGAAGCATTCAAATTAATTTTTCGCGAAAGCGGCGGCAGACGACCACGGTTTCTGCAAACGGACAACGGTAAGGAATTTTACAACGTCGTATTCCAAAAGTTTATTCAAAAACACGAGATTCAACATTATTCGACCTTCAGTCACATCAAAGCCAGCATCGTGGAAAGATTCAATCGAACCTTGAAAACACACATGTGGAAACGATTCACGCTTCGGGGAAATTACAAATGGGTCGACATCCTGCCGGAACTCGTCGACACCTATAATGATACGGTACACAGAACGATAGGCATGAAGCCAGCCGACGTTACGAAATCTGACGAGCAGCGTTTAATTTCTACCGTTTACTGTCCAAAGTACACACCCACGACAAAAAAAGCTAAATACAAAATTGGAGACCAGGTGAGGATCAGCAAATTCAAACGCACCTTCGAGAAGGGATTCACAAAAAATTGGAGCACGGAACTTTTTACGGTGGTTCGAGTTCTACCTGGAAACCGACGCACGTATATAATAAAAGATAGTAGCGGCGAGATTTTGAAAGGAAGATTTTACGAAGAGGAACTCTCTAAAACGAAACACCCCGACACGTACCTCATCGAGAAAGTATTGCGTAGGAAAGGTGACAAACTGTTTGTCAAATGGCTGGGACTTCCGGAAAAGAGTTGGATCGACGCGAACGAAGTGATCTTGTGAGTACGTGGAACGTGGTGAAGCGTCTACCGGATCCGGAAAGTCAAACGAGAAAAAAAAGAACGGCGAGTTGCTTCCCGACAGCATCCGCTGTCTGATCGTAGGTCCTTCGGGGTGTGGGAAAACGACACTGCTCGTGGACAATTTTCTCCTCGCACCGAATTGGTTAGATTGGAAGAACAGGCACCTGTACGTGTTCTCGAAAAGTTTGGAGCAATCCAAATACCAGCAACTGATGAAACTGTACGATGGTCTGGACATTGCAACGTTCGCCTCGGAAATAAAACCACTCGACGATTGTCGTGGAAATTCAGTCGTTGTGTTCGACGACGCCATCCTGGAAAATCAAAATGAAATTCGCAACTTTTTCACGCAAGGTCGTCACAAAGGAATGGATTGCTTCTACCTAGCTCAAACGTTTTCCAAAATTCCAAAACAGTTAGTACGCGACAACGCTAATTTCATATGTTTGTTTCGTCAAGATCACACCAACCTCAAGCACGCGTACGATGACTACGTAGGCGGAGACATGAACTACAATCAATTTTCGGAAGGCTGCTGCTCTACTTGCTGGAACGGTGACGATTTCGGATTCGCGACGATCGACATGACGAGGAAACCCAACGACGGAAAATACAGAAACAAAATCAACGATTTTCTAAACGTTGCAACGTTGTGAGAAACGACGTGTATAAATAACGTCATGACGAAACGAAAAATCGAAGACGAAAATCTCAAGCTTCGCGATTACCTCGCGAAACGCTTCAAAGGTTGGAAATCCGAGAATCGCGGATTCTACGAAGAGAAGAAACGTCAGGATCAACCCGTGATCGATGCCATCAGCAGTCTAGGTAAAGAAATTAAAGGTGTCACGGAACAAAATAAAAATTTGATCAACGAACTCGTACCGCTCGCAGCTAAAAGTTACGCCGTACCCACGCCTATTTCGAGCATTCCTTCGACGCCGTTCGAACTGAAGGATGCACCGGCACGACGTCGAGCCATAGGCAGCACGTCTTCGGATAAAATCGAGTTGGGACCTTTGGCACGAGACTACCTGAGCACGGGGAAATTCGACAAGGATGAAGTGTTCGGATTGTATCCCAGCATGGAAACCAGCGAAGGCGGCGGTGTGGTGTGGAAGATTGGGAAATCGAAGGTGACCTTCGAAGGCAATGACATTAAAGTAAATTTAGGCGACAAGGATAGTTGGAACAGGTATCCGGGTACGGTGGGACTGTGGGAACTCGTTGCCAAAAAGCAGCCGAAAGATTACACCGACGAAGATTACCAAAGTTACAAGGAAATTCTGATCATGACGGATGCCTTGTACCAGAACAACGACGCCTCGCAGAATAGGGTGAAATCGAGCAGCGGCGAGAAGTACAGGAATCTCATCAAACCGATTTGGAACCAGGTCAAAACAGGCAGCGGCGTCAAACGCTACAACACGTTACCCAAAGAATTCGTTTGGGTGGACGACGTTAGGAAACTCGTGGACCGATTGTTGGTGATAGCCGGCGAAGAGAATGCAGGCAACCGTAATTTCTACAACGAGAAGGTTGGCATCGTGGACATGATCAGCACGAAACTTTCCAACTTCATCGTGAACGACGACAAGGGCATAGGTTACCTGATCAAAATCATCAACACGCTGCCTCCGAAATTTTGGAACGTGGCCGAAGGAAAAGGACTCGTGAACGACATCATCAACAAGTTACCTTTCAAGATGCATCTACCTGGCTACCAGTACTGCGGACCGGGTACCAAACTCGAGAAAAGATTGGAGAGAGGAGACAAGGGTGTGAATCCGTTGGACGCGGCATGCAAAGATCACGACATCGCCTACAACACCACGCAGACGGATCTGGACGCACGTCACGAAGCAGACAAAAAATTGGAACATGCAGCTTTCGAAAGGTTCGTGAGCAGAGACGCATCGCTGGGTGAACGGGTCGCCGCACTGGGTACCACCATCGCCATGAACACGAAACAAAAATTGGGGTGGGGTATATAAATAACATACCGTAAAAAACTACACAAGAAAAAATCTCAGAATATATATATAAATAACATACCGTGAAAATAACACATAGAGCTTCAACATGAAGCCCAAGGGTGTCGTGTACCAGATACCATACTCCAATCTTAAAAATCTAGGTACCCTCGATGGGTTACTCACCAAGAAACAACGCGAGAAGAAACGTTCTTGCTTGTCGAAAGGACACGGAATGAAATTGCTGCTCAGCACACCTCAATTGAAAAGATTGCAGCGTTCGCGGAAACAGCAAAAGATCGGAGGTTTCATATTCAGCATCCCGGCCATCCTGGCAGCATTGGGGGCCGTTGGAAGTTTGGCCGGCGGAAGTGCCGCCATCGCGAAAACCGTCATCGACTCGAAGAAGAACAAGGCCGAGTTGGAAGAACAGAAACGTCACAACCTGGCCATGGAGAAGAAAGGAGGAAAGGGCGTGATGAAGAAGTTTAAAAAAAAGAAACAGAAGCACTCACCAACCGAGACATTGAATCTCTGATCGAACCGTTACAAATCAAACACTTCAGAGGAGTTTTCATGTCCAACTCGTTACCTTCAAGCGTTAATAGAAGAGAATGCGGAGTAGTCAACTTGGACGGTCAAGAAAATCCAGGCACGCATTGGATATGTTACCACAAAAACGACAATGATAAAGCATTCGTTTTCGATTCTTTCGGAGGTGTTCCACCTACAAATTTAGTTCATTATCTGAAAACGAACAAAACCTCTATATACTACAACGACGAACGCATTCAAAATTTCGGAGACGTGAACTGCGGTCATCTCTGCCTCTCCGTGCTCGCGTTTCTCTCTAAAATAAATAACCCTACGATCGAGGATTTCCAGAAAGCATTGTGGAACCTCAAACAGCATCACTAGGATGGGCGTGTTCCATCTCACGAGCGAATCTTCAATCTTGAAACTCACGCTGCACGACGACATCGTCTATCCTAAATCCGTGGCTCTGCGTGCATTCTACAGCATGTACCTCATACCTAACGTCACGCAGCACAACAACAAAATTAGCGTCGGAAGCGAACACATCGTCGTCACGCCAGGACAATACAATCTTTCCACTTTGCAAGCTCAATTACCCAAAGGCACATACCTTTCTCAAAATTCGGTCACGCACAGAGTGGAAATCCTATCCGCGACGGAGACTGTGGACCTGGGCACCATGGGAGAACTTTTAGGTTTCGAGAACGACACCAAACTCGAAGATGGCATCAAGCACGTAGCAACCAACATTCCTAAATTCTTGGCCATAGAGACTCTGAACGTACACTGTAACGTGGCCGAAGGTATGATCACGAAATCTTCGGACGGATTGTTAGGAAGTCACAAGCAGACGGGAATCATAGCCACTTTCAAACCAAGTTCCGAGTTCATGGAACCGATCATCTACACGCCCTCTTCGCCAATCTATTTTCCAGTATGTCGCAACCGCATAGACGACATAGAGTTGGTGGTGACGAACGAGAAAGGAGACGTGGTGGATTTCGCAGGTGCCACTACGACGGCCATCGTGGAGATCAACATATAATAATTAACCATACATGTAAAATGGAGCAAATCGAAAGTTACGAATTGCAATCTTTCCCTCCCAACCGTCGCACGTTCGCCAATCTCAACGAGGCGAACAGGGAGATCGAATACGACGTGGACGTAGGCGATGGGTTCGTTCATCCTCACAGAGCGGACCTCTACCTTCAATTCGACGTGGTGAAGAAAGAAAGCGGAGACGCGTTTCCCGCAGCAGCAAACTTGATACTCGTGGACAGCTTCGTGCCTCACCTGTTCTCGCAGGTGGAGGTGAGGAAACACAACACCGTCATCGACAGAATAGATTATCCAGGCATCACGTCGACGGCGGTGGGAACGTTGAAATTATCCAAAACGGACGCAGCGTACTATCAAGCGGGAGGATTCGAAGCCGGGACCAAAATATCGACGAGAAGTCACACGGTGCTCTTTCCCATGCGTCTGCTGCCTGGTTTCTTCTCGGACTACAAGGAGATCATGTGGAAGGGAGGACTGAGGGTCACGTTTCGAAGAGCGGCCAACGACAACGACGCACTGATGCGATACGCTACTTTGGGTCCGGACGGCACCACGCCGATAGCCAACACTTTACCCGAAGCGGCGAAATGCGTCATCCGGAGCATGGAATTGAGAATGCCGGTGGTGGAATACGAAACGAACTACGCCCTCAAGTACAAAGCGGAGATCTTGAAAAGTCCGCAGGTGCCGATTCACTTTCACGGTTACCAGTGCGTGCAGAAGATGGCGTCGGGAAGTCACATGGAATTCGACGTGACGACGCAGTTCAACAACATACAGTTCGACATGCCAGATTTCGTCGTAGTGCTTTTTCAGACCGGGAGGGACAAGAATCAGGAAAAAGATTCCAGCAAGTTCGACGACTGCAAGATCAAGAACGTTTATCTGAAGAACGGTAGGAACGAAGTGTTCCCGCGCGAGAATTACAACCTCGACGTGACCAAAAACGATTACCTCAAACTTTACGAAGCGTTCTCAGCTTACAAACGCGTGACCGAGGGAAGCGTGGACATGTACTACACGCCCAGCGAGTTCAAAGCACGGAGACCCATGACCGTCATCAACACATCTAAGAGAAAGAATGTTGTGGTCAACGATCGAACCAACATCAAGGTCGTCTGCGAGTTCCACGATGCCTTGCCCGAGGATACCCTATGCAGTGTCATCCTGATTGCAGAGAAGTCCTTCGCCTACGACGTGAAGAACGAGAGGGTCACAGAGCAGTTTTAACAAGTTTTTTAACATCTTTTCTTGCACAAATAAGAAATTTTTTGTACTAGCACAATCAGCTACAATAGCACAATACGAATTTCACTAGTTCAGATCAGTTACAAATGTCAATTTCATTTGTTATCAGTTACAATATCTTTTTTTGCACTATAGCACGAGACAATCAGAAAATTTGCACAAAAAAATTTGTTGTTGTTTTTTACACGTGAAAATTAACAATAAAATTTCTTTTTTTATCGTTTCAGATGCTGTCGAAACATCAAAAACACATACACACACACTAGAAAAAAAATCATGCAACTTTATTTGTAACACACACATATTCTCCATCTTCATCAAGAAAATATTATAATAAACATAATTATTTTTATCTATATCTCACAATAAAACTCTATATCCAAAAATATCACAACATCAAATAACACTAGAGTCGTTAGTACACGTTGCATGCATTACGGAGGTCCTCTGTAGAGTTTCATGGAAGTTTCAGAAAAAAAAAACACGTGAAACTCTACAGAGGTGCGGTTGTAGATAACCGCAGCCATTAGAAAACTTTTACTTTTTTGGCTGGGCACCACGCACCCTGGCGAGGTTATAGGGGCCAGGCATCCTAAAAAAACAACAATTATTATTTTGTTTGTTTGTTTGCGTCACAATACATACGCGCGCGCGCGTGTGTGGCACATCGTTCCCCCGAGAGAGGTTTACAAAAGTCACGATATATAAACATTGGCCTCTCTCTTTTTTTTTGGGACTTGGAAAAAATTTACAGTAAGAGGACATCGCCCACCACCGTTGCCAGCCATAAATCTCTTTTTCTCTTTTCATCTTACAGCAACGTTGGCATCTCTATTTTTTTTTAGTTGTAAGTAAATTGCCAACACACTCTAGTTAATAATGCTACATATTATACGCACACACGCACGCACATACTATATTGCCATCCACCCATCTTTCTCTCTTTTACGGCAGTGCATGTTTGTTGCCGGCTCTCCTTGTTTAGTATATGTAGGTTGGCAAAAATTGCTTTATGCACTGTAAGGCAAGCCTCAAGCAAGATTGCCAGTTCCTTGCTTTAGGCTAGGTTAGACCAAGAAAAAAAAAAGCTGTAAGTGAGTGTTGGCAGCTGTCGGTTGTTTAACTCTTCCCTCTCTCTCTCCTCTCTCTTTTTTGTAAAAGGTTATGGCAAAAGTACCAGTAGGTTGGCAACCTTGCTTTATGCACTGTAAGGCAAGTCTTAAGTAAGGTTGCCAGCTCCTTGCTTTAGGTTAGGTTAGACCTGGTTAGGTTAGGTTAGGTTAGGTTAGGTTAGGTTAGGGTGGGTTAGGTTAGGTTAGGTTAGGTTAGGTTAGGTTAGGTTAGGTTAGGGTGGGTGTTGGCAGCTGTCGGTTGTTTAACTCTTCCCTCTCTCTCTCCTCTCTCTTTTTTGTAAAAGGCTATGGCAAAAGTACCAGTAGGTTGGCAACCTTGCTTTATGCACTGTAAGGCAAGCCTCAAGTAAGGTTGCCAGCTTCTTGCTTTATGCACTGTAAGGCAAGCCTCAAGCAAGGTTGCCAGCTCCTTGCTTTAGGTTAGGTTAGACCAAAAAAAACCTTGGTGATTTTTTTCGAGTAAAATATTGGCAACACTGCGAGAAAATAGGACTTATGCCTTACAAGAGCAAACCATTAAGAAGCCTCAAGCAAGGTTGCCAGCTCCTTGCTTTAGGTTAGGTTAGACCAAGAAAAAAACCTTGGTGATTTTTTTCGAGTAAGGAGCTGGCAACACTGCGAGAAAATGGAGCTTATGCCTTACAAGAGCAAACCATTAAGGCGAGCTCCACCGAGCTCCACTTTCGGTTGGTGAACCGGGTTGATTGCACTACTCAAACGATAATACATATAAATTTTCAAACAATAACAAACAACATACAAGGTTTGATTAAAACATATGTGTTAAGAAATCTATAGCTTCTATTACGAGTGCATTGCATTATTTAAACACACACTTTATTGCTTATTGGTTTGGTTTATTTTACTTAGCTTTTCTGCCATTTTTGGCTAACCGCGAATGTGAGAATGAGTCATGACCATGATGTCGTGAAATTCATGAAGGGACAACCCAGAGAACAACCATGCCGAGGCTGGGATTCAAACCCGAGATCCCTGGCGTCGTAACGCGTTATGATAACCACTCTGCCACGGATATCGGCTTAAACAGATATGTATTCGCAAATGTTTGGTTTCTGGCAGCACTTTTCCCACTGCCATGAACATTTGCAATACGTTCGTCGACGATATATCGTCACGATATTTTATCTATATACGTATATCGTGTTTGCGATGTATCGTCACGATATTTTGGCGAAATATATCGTGGAGATGATATATCGCCGATATCACGATACTGAAATGATGTATTATCGTCTGTGACGATATTTTCTTGGCAATATATCGCGATATCAGATGTCCCATATCGTCCATTCCTACTCGCTACGTATTTCTTGTAGCAAGTTCAAGTATTCAGAGTGCTATATCACACTGCAGTGCATCAGCGAACGACAGGTGGTGAGCGTGGAATGGAAAACTGCGGCTTTGATCAAGACGTGTAATCGTCAGACGCTAACACAACAACCGGAAAACTACACAGCGAGAATGCTGGACACAATTCCCTTGACCTTGCCAATGAACACGGCAGCTGTACCAAGAAACTATGCTTATCTTTTATCATCCATGGTAGAATGCGCGTACAGATTTGGAGCAGGAAGTACGAAACAAAACCTGCAAGTCAATGCCTTGTGTTGACAGGAACTCTTGACCTAAATCAGGGGCGGTTACTGATATTGTTGCAGTGTTGCACAACGACCGGATATTTTACCATGAAATTTCGTGCTTTGTGTTAATACTTTTTTCATTGCTTTCCTATTAAATATATTGAACGTAAACAAATAATTCTACCCTTGATTGGTTCAAAAAAGCTAATTCCGTCATGATCCGTTTAAAAGAAGGAAGCAACCTGCGAGATTTCACAGTATATGAGTAGACGTACAGGTCGACGTTGCAGCCCCGAAGCAATGGCCTCACGGCCTGATCTCTACAGCGAGGAGTATTAGGGGCGATGTTCAACGCTGTTGTTCCTATCCTCGCGCCTAAGCCGACTTCTCGTTGCAGAGACTGTGCAACAAACCAAGGTCACCCGCCAGGCGTAGACAGGGAAGAAGACTTCACGACGGACCGGCAGGAAACGATGGGATCATGGTTACTTTTTACGCCGTTAGAGAGCAGCAGCGTGCAAACAGTAGGCAAGGTCTTACTGTCCCGTGTCGTAGAGTAACAGACAAAATGTCCACGTTAGGCAAATATAAATATTTTCTTCTGGTGAGTATTTTAACCTAATTTACTAACATTACCACCAATCACTAATCCAAATTCAGTTTAAAATATAACTTATCGTATACAAGTTGAGTGGATTGCTAGTTATCTTCCCTGATGTTGTAGCGTGGGTGATTAATATTATTAGGATTGATTTGTTTTTTCCTTCAAAATATTCAACAGTTGAATTTGAACATTAAAGTACTTATTACGTAACACAAGAAACAAAATCCTGCACAATATTGTTGCCGAACAAATGGAAACTTCCAATTTTGCATGATAATGATTAATTATACCACCTCGAAAGTATCATGTGGCATTTTGCAGATCCTGCGAATGGGCAGATACCGGTGAACAAAATACAACCGATACTCTCAGATATCGATATATCAACATCGGCTCAGCCCGAATATAAATACATATAAAATTATGAATTTAATAGAGCGTGTTTATAAATGAATGGTGTGGTTATAAAAATTAATAATAAATCTATTTATTACCTTACACGGGTAAAACCTACACCGTAAGGAGTGGCAACTGTCCAAGTTTCTGATCCATTATTCACAATCCTTCAATATGCGCACCATTGGTCACACGACACACATCGACGCGGTAATCAAATTCATTCCATACTCGCTGTAGATCGTCCACCGTGATGGTTTGCAGTGCATTAGTTATCCGTTCACAAACTTCCTCCAGGGACACGGGCATTGGCGGTACATAAACTTTGTCTTTAACAAACCCCCAAAGAAAGAAATCGCATGGTGTTAAATCCGGCGAACGGGGTGGCCAGGGTAGAAGGTTGGTGTCTTCTTTTGCAGCACGTCCAATCCAGCGATGGTGAAGAACACGATTAAGAACCTCTCTCACATTCCTGTGATAATGGGGCGGAGCACAGTCAAGTTGCAAAATGTAATCATCGTAATTGGTGTTAAGCTGGGGTAACAACCAGGTTTCCAACATGTCTAGAAATGATTCACCGGTGACTGTTGCTTCTTCGAAGAAAAATGGGCCGTGCACTTGCTCCCGGGAAACCGCACGGAAAACGTTCACTTTTGGAGAGTCACGCTGATGCTCTATCTGGGTATGTGGTTTCTCGCTTCCACAGATACGGACATTGTGTTTGTTCACCTTGCCACTTACATGGAAAGTGGCCTCATCACCGAAGATGAGTCTTTCTACAAAACCATCTTCTTCTTCTATTTTCAACTGCATCTCTTCACAGAATTCACGCCTTTTAACTTTGTCTGTTGGTTTAAGGGCCTGCACTATTCGCAGTTTGTACGGTTTAAAACATAGTCGCTTACGCAACACCTTCCACACCGTATTCTTTGGCAAGTCCAATTCACTGCTTGCTTTATTAAGTGACTTCCGAGGACTTCGCTGAAACGCCTGGCGCACTCTTTCAACGTTTTCATCGGACACACGAGGTCGACCAGAACTCTTCCCTTTACACAAGCATCCAGTTTCCACGAACTGTCGGTACCACCGATTTATGCTATTCTTGTGTGGTGGGTCTTTCCTAAACCATGCACGAAACTCACGTTGCACTGTTACCACAGATCTGGACACCTCAAAACGGAGCACACAGAAAGCCTTTTCCTGTTGCGACGCAATCTCGGAACTAACGCTCGCTGCGGAAACGGACCGACTCGGAATTGACGATGCGGCCCCGCAGCAAGCATGACAAGCAAACAGCAGGTAGCGCATCAAAAACTTAGACAGTTGCCACTGCTTACGGTGTAGGTTTTACCCGTGTAAGGTAATAAATAGAATTATTATTAATTTTTATAACCGCACCATTCATTTATAAACACGCGTATAGTATAATTACATTATAAATATATAGAAATTAAAATAGTAGTGTAAAAGTGTTGTTTCTAAGTAGTACCTGGTACGAGCCCTTTTTTTATGGATTTAACCTCAGTGGTAGCATATTTTGACGATTTTTTTGTTGATTTTATAGCGTTTGACGACTTTTCAGTGCAATTTTCACCGCATCTAATTTTTTTCCCCACTCGTACTTGGTACGAATGCCACGATCTTACGTGATATAACTTAACCTATCCTTTTTTCTTACGATTTTTTTTACGATCTTCAGTGATATAACTTAACCTATCATTTTTTTAATTTACGCACCGAACTAACTTACATTGGACTCCGTTTGTTTTAATATTTCAGTATTTTAAAGTTTTCACATATTTTATATAACCTAAAAAATGTGTTGATTTTTTTTTTAGTATGTGGCAATTTTTTTTTGACGATTTTTTTTTAAAACTGTTCCATCACCCTCTCGTTCTTCACGTCGTACGCAAAGGACTTCTCGGCGACCAGGATGACGCTGCACACGGTATCCTCGGGCAATGGACTGTTGAACTCGCAAACGATCTTGATGTTGGTGCGATCGTTGACCACCACCTGCTTCCGCTTCGTCGTGTTGATGACGAACATAGGTCTGTGGGTTTTGAATTCGCTGGGCGTGTAGTACACGTCGACGTTTCCCTCCGTTACCCTCTTGTAAGCGGTGTAAGCTTCTTAAAGTTTTAGATAATCATATTTTGTCATGTCGAGGTTGTAATTCTCGCGCGGGAACACTTCGTTCCTGCCATTCTTGAGATAAACGTTTTTGATCTTGGAGTCGTCGAACTTGCTGGAATCTTTTTCCTGATTGCTATCGCGTCCGGTCTGAAAGAGTACAATGACGAAATCTGGCATGTCGAACTGTATGTTGTTGAACTGCGTCGTCACGTCAAATTCCAGATGACTTCCTGACGCTATTTTCTGCACGCACTGGTAACCGTGAAAGTGAATGGGCACCTGTGGACTTTTCAAGATCTCCGCTTTGTACTTGAGGGCGTAGTTTGTTTCGTATTCCACGATCGGCATTCTCAACTCCATGCTCCGGATGACGCATTTGGCTGCTTCGGGTAATGTGTTGGGCAGCGGCGTGATACCGTCCGGGCCCAAAGTAGCATCAGTGCGTCGTTATCGTTGGCCGCTCTTCGAAATGTGATTCTCAGTCCTCCCTTCCACATGATCTCCTTGTAGTCCGAGAAAAATCCCGGAAGCAAACGCATGGGAAAGAGCACCGTGTGACTTCTCGTCGATATTTTGGTTCCCCCTTCGAACCCCCCCCCCCCGCTTGATAGTATGCTGCGTCCGTTTTGGATAATTTCAAAGTTCCCAATGCCGTTGACGTGATGCCTGGATAATCTATTCTGTGGATGACGGTGTTGTTTCCTCACCTCTACCTGCGAGAACAGGTGAGGCACGAAGTTGTCCACGAGTTTCAAATTTGCTGCTGCGGGGAACGCTTCTCCGTTTTCCTTTTTCACCACGTCGAATTGAAGGTAAAGGTCCGCTCTGTGAGGATGAACGAACCCATCCCCTACGTCCACATCGTATTCGATTTCCCTGTTCGCTTCGTTCAAATTTGCGAACGTGCGACGGTTGGGAGGGAAAGATTGCAATTCGTAACTTTCGATTTGTTCCATGATGGTTATTTATTATACGTTGATTTCCAGGACGGCCGTGGTCGTTGCACCTGCAAAATCCACCACGTCGCCTTTCTCGTTCGTCACCACCAACTCTATGTTGTCTATGCGGTTGCGACATACTGGAAAATAGATCGGCGAAGAGGGTGTGTAGATGATCGGTTCCATGAATTCGGAACTGGGTTTGAACGTGGCTATGATTACCGTCTGCTTGTGACTTCCCAGCAACCCGTCGGATTTCGTGATCATTCCTTCCGCTACGTTACAGTGTACATTCAGAGTCTCTATGGCCAAGAATTTAGGAATATTGGCTGCTACGTGCTTGATGCCAGCTTCGAGTTTGGTGTTATTCTCGAAACCTAAAAGTTCTCCTATGGTGCCCAGGTCCACGGTCTCCGTCGCGGACACGATTTCCACTCTGTGCGTGACTGAATTTTGAGAAAGGTATGTGCCTTTAGGTAATTGACCTTGCAAAGTAGAAAGATTGTATTGGCCTGGTGTGACGACGATATGTTCGCTTCCGACGCTAATTTTGATGTTGTGCTGCGTGACGTTAGGTATGAGGTACATGCTGTAGAATGCACGTAAAACTATGGATTTAGGATAGACGATGTCGTCGTGCAGCGTGAGTTTCAAGATCGAAGATTCGCTCGTGAGATGGAA
This sequence comes from Lepisma saccharinum, assembly GCF_977018435.1. Classification (NCBI taxonomy): domain Eukaryota; kingdom Metazoa; phylum Arthropoda; class Insecta; order Zygentoma; family Lepismatidae; genus Lepisma; species Lepisma saccharinum. Next base: position 176,194 of record NW_028143137.1, read on the forward strand.
CACGCCCATCGTGTTTAAGGTTCCACAATGCATTCTGGAAATCTTCCACCGATGGCTTATTTATTTTAGAGAGAAACGCGAGCATGGAGAGACAGAGATGACCGCAGTTCACGTCTCCGAAATTTTGAATGCGTTCGTCGTTGTAGCATAGGTTGTTCGTTTTCAGATAATGAACTAAAATTTGTAGGTGGAACACCTCCGAAAGAATCGAAAACAAATGCTTTGTTATTTGCATTTTTGTTGTAACATATCCAATGCGTGCCTGGATTTTCTTGACTGTCCAAGTTCACTACGCCACATTCTCTATTTTTAACGGTTGAAGGTAACGAATCGGACATGAAAACGCCTCTGAAGTGTTTGATTTGTAACGGTTTGATTAAAGATTCAATGTCTCGGTTGGTGAGTGCAGTTTCTTTTTTTTATACTTCCTCATGACCCCCTTCCCCTTCTTCTCCATGGCCAGATTGTGACGTTTCTTTTCTTCCAATTCCGCCTTGTTCTTCTTCGAGTCGATCACGGTTTTCGCGATGGCGGCGCAACCCCCAGCCAAACTTCCAACGGCCCCCAATGCTGCCAGGATGGCCGGGATGCTGAATATGAACCCCCCTGTCTTTTGCTGTTTCCGCGAACGCTGCAACCGTCTCAATTGTGGAGTGCTGAGCAGCAATTTCATTCCATGTCCTTTGGACAAGCAAGAACGTTTCTTCTCGCGTTGTTTCTTGGTGAGTAACCCATCGAGGGCACCCAGCGTTTTCAGATTCGAATATGGTATCTGGTACACGACACCCTTGGGCTTCATGTTGATGCTGTATATGTTATTTTCACGGTATGTTATTTATATATATATGTTCTGAGATTTTTTTTTGTTTCCCTCTCGTGTAATTTTTTTTCATGGTATGTTATTTTATATACTCCGCAGCCGTTACACAAATTCTATTACGTGCTTTGTTTTCTTACCAAGAAGTTCCTTTGTCCCCTTGTACACGATTCGAGTTTTGTTCTCGATTAAAATAGATAGCTTCTCGTCGGATAACATGTTAGCGTATCGATCTGTATTGTCCGTTGAGCAACAGACGCACCTTGGGACCATACTGGGTAGAAACAATTGAACCGGAAGTTATCGTGTAAGGTTTGTCCACTTCCAATTCCTGAATTTTTATATACTCAACTGACAAATTTAGCATTTGTTTTAATGCTTGGAGGTCACTCATTTTTTCAGTCATATCGAAGAAATTCAGGGTGTGTGTTATAGAATTTTAATTTTTCACGATGTGTTATTTATATATACCGAAGAAATTTTTTTTGATCTCGTAGATTTTTTTCACGATGTGTTATTTATATATCAAGTTTTTTTTTTACTTGTACATTTTTTTGATACACATATTTTTTTGTCTTGTACATTTTTTTGACACATTTTTTTGACACGTATATTTTTTTGACACGTACATTTTTTTGACGTATATTTTTTTGACACGTACGTTTTTTTGACACGTATATTTTTTACATTTACATTTCTTTTCTCACATTTTTTGTCATATTTTTTTTGACACGTACATTTATTTGACACGTATATTTTTTAAACCTACATTTTTTCTCACATTTTTTTGACAGGTACATTTTTTTTGACACGTACTTTTTTGTTGCACATTTTTTGACAACTTTCTTTTTGACGAGACAATTTTTTTTTGACGATAAACAATTTTCACGATAAGGCAACTTTTTTTTCTGACGATGAAATTTTTTCCACGTCAACTTTTTTTTGTGTCGAGACATTTTTTTTAACGATAAAAATTTTTTACGATAAGGCAACTTTTTTTTCTGACGATGAAAATTTTTCCACGTCAACTTTTTGTGACGAGACAAATTTTTTTGACGATAAAAATTTTTTACGATAAGGCAACTTTTTTTCTGACGATGACAATTTTTCCACGTCAACTTTTTTTGACGAGACAAACTTTCTTTTGACGATAAAACATTTTTACGATAAGGCAACTTTTTTTCTGAAGATGACAATTTTTCCACGTCAACTTTTTTTTGTGTCGAGACATTTTTTTAACGATAAAATTTTTTACGATAACTTTTTTTGACGACAAATTTTTCTGACGATGAAAAATTTTTTCATGGCAACTTTTTTTTTTGACATGTACATTTTTTTACGTATATCTTTTTGTCTCATATTTTTTTTTGACACGTACATTTTTTTGACATGTATATTATTATTTTTTCACAGTGTGTTAGAGAAAGAAAGTTCGTGCTTTGAAAAATGCGATGATGTGTGTGATGATATCATCGGTCTCCTGTTTAGACTTGCGCCAATCATCCGTGTATCGTCTTCCCCCCTGCCTCGCCTCGTGAAGTTCGTCCATCCTGTCGTTTAATTTTTCCACTGCAGCTGAAAGAAGAGTGACGAGATCACCGCACCTCATGCCGCTTATCTCCCGAAGGTGGTCCTTGAAAACCATTTCACAAGGGATACGAAATTTCGGTGTTGTTCTTGCTATGTTTAAAAGTTTCCATACATCCTCGCAATCTCCGTTTAAAGCGTGTTTGAATATGATGCATAGCAGTTCGGACGGTAAGTCGGTTATACAAGACATGTTGATATTATTTTTTTTTACTGTATGTTATTTATTTATATACCCCACCCCAATTTTTGTTTCGTGTTCATGGCGATGGTGGTGCCCAATGCTGCAACTTTTTCACCCAACGATGCGTCTCTGCTCATGACCCTCCCGAAAGCGGCATGCTCCAATTTCTTGTCTGCTTCGTGACGTGCATCCAGATTGGTGTGCGTGTTGTAAGCAATATCGTGATCTTTGCATGCAGCGTCCAACGGATTCACACCCTTGTCTCCTCTCTCCAATCTTTTCTCGAGTTTGGTACCCGGTCCGCAGTAAATGCATCTCGAAAGGTAACTTGTTGATGATGTCGTTCACGAGTCCCTTTCCCTCGGCCACCTTCCAGAATCTCGGAGGCAGCGTGTTGATAATTTTGATCAAGTAACCTATGCCCTTGTCGTTGTTCACGATGAAGTTGGAAAGTTTGGTGCTGATCATGTCCACGATGCCAACCTTCTCGTTGTAAAAATTACGATTGCCTGCATTCTCTTCAACGGCTATCACTAACAATCTGTCGATGAATTTTCTCACGTCGTCCACCCAAACGAATTCTTTGGGTAACGTGTTGTAGCGTTTGACGCCGCTTCCACTTTTCACCTCGTTCCATATCGGTTTGATGAGATTCCTGTACTTCTCACCGCTACTCGATTTCACCCTATTCTGCGAGGCATCGTTGTTCTGGTACATGGCATCCGTCATGATTAAAATTTCCCTGTAACTCTGATAATCTTCGTCGGTGTAATCTTTCGGATATTTTTTGGCAACGAGTTCCCACAGTCCCACCGTACCTGGATACCTGGTCCAACTATTTTTATCGCCTAAATTAACTTTAATGTCGTTGCCTTCGAAGGTGACTTTCGATTTCCCAATCTTCCACACGACGCCTTCGTTGGTTTCCATGCTCGGATACAATCCAAACACCTCATCCTTGTCGAACTTCCCCGTGCTCAGGTAGTCTCGTGCCAACGGCCCCAACTCGATCTTATCCGAAGACGTACTACCTATGGCTTGACGTCGTGCCGGTACTTCCTTCAGTTCGAACGGCGTCGAAGGAATGCTTGAAATGGGCGTGGGTACAATGTAACTTTTAGCTGCAAGTGGTGCGAGTTCGTTGATCAATTTTTTATTTTGTTCCGTGACACCTTTAATTTCTTTACCTAGATTGCTGATGGCATCGATCACAGGTTGATCTTGACGTTTCTTCTCTACGTAGAATCCGCGATTCTCGGATTTCCAACCTTTGAAGCGTTTCGCTAGGTAATCGCGAAGCTTAAGATTTTCGTCTTCGATTTTTCGTTTCGTCATAACGTTATTTATATACGTCGTTTCTCACAACGTTGCAACGTTTAGAAAGTCGTTGATTTTGTTTCTGTATTTTCTGTCGTAGGGTTTCCTCGTCATGTCGATCGTCGCGAATCCGAAATCGTCACTGTTCCAGTAAGAAGAGCAGCGTTCCGAAAATTGATTGTAGTTCATGTCTCCGCCTACGTAGTCATCGTACGCGTGCTTGAGGTTGGTGTGACCATGACGAAACAAACATATGAAATTAGCGTTGTCGCGTAGTAACTGTTTTGGAATTTTGGAAAACGTTTGAGCTAGGTAAAAGCAATCCATTCCTTTGTGACGACCTTTCGTAAATAAGTTGCGAATTTCATTTTGATTTTCCAGGATGACATAGTCGAACACAACGACTGAATTTTCACGACAATCGTCGAGTGGTTTTATTTCCGAAGCGAACGTTGCAATGTCCAGACCATCGTACAGTTTCATCAGTTGCTGGTATTTGGATTGCTCCAAACTTTTCGAGAACACGTACAGGTTCCTGTTCTTCCAATCTAACCAATTCGGTGCGAGGAGAAAATTGTCCACGAGCAGTGTCGTTTTCCCACACCCTGAAGGACCTACGATTAGACAGCGGATGCTGTCGGGAAGCAACTCGCCGTTCTTATTTTTCGTTTGACTTTCCGAATTCTATAGACGCTTCACCACGTTCCACGTACTCACAAGATCACTTCGTTCGCATCGATCCAACTCTTTTCCGGAAGTTCCAGCCATTTGACAAACAGTTTGTCACCTTTCCTACGCAATACTTTCTCGATGAGGTACGTGTCGGGGTGTTTTGTTTTCGAGAGTTCCTCTTCGTAAAATCTTCCTTTCAAAATCTCGCCGCTACTATCCTTTATTATATACGTGTGTCGGTTTCCGGGTAAAACTCGAACCACCGTAAAAAGTTCCGTGCTCCAATTTTTTGTGAATCCCTTCTCGAAGGTGCGTTTGAATTTGCTGATTCTCACTTGGTCTCCAATTTTGAATTTTGATTTCTTGGTAGTCGGAGTGTACTTTGGACAGTAAACTGTAGAAATTAAACGCTGCTCGTCAGATTTCGTAACGTCAGCTGGCTTCATGCCTATCGTTCTATGTACCGTATCATTATAGGTGTCGACGAGTTCCGGCAGGATGTCGACCCATTTGTAATTTCCCCGAAGCGTGAATCGTTTCCACATGTGTGTTTTCAAGGTTCGATTAAATCTTTCCACGATGCTGGCTTTGATGTGACTGAAAGTCGAATAATGTCGAATGTCATGTTTTTGAATAAACTTTCGGAATACGGCGTTGTAAAATTCTTTCGTTGTCCGTTTTCAAAAACCGCGGTCGTCTGTCGCTTTCGCGAAAAATAGTCTTGAATGCTTCCGTGACGCATGTTCCCGTTTTCGCTTTCAAAGGTAGAGCCCATGCGAATTTCGAAAATGTGTCTATGACGGTGAGGAGGTACTTGTTGCCCTTGTTCAATTTATGTACATTTTTCAAATTGCCGCTGCTCATCTCCACGAGGTCACTTTGCCAGAGGTCATCGATGCCCTTGGTTACCACAGCCAAACGTTTGTAGTTGCGGCGTGCAGGTTTATGCAATTTTTCGACGATGGCTTGCCTAGACGTTTTGAAGATTACGTTTGAAGAGAAGCACGAGCGTGATGGGATTCAAAGAGGGTGGCACCTCGCTTGTGTTTTGAATGATCAGCTTATCGCCGGCACTCACGTCGAAAACGGTAAGATCTTCGTCTTCGTGCATTTCATATATGCTGTGTGTTTCGTTCCAACGTGCCAGAGGAATGTTTCCTGCTTTCTGGACACCACGATTCGATATCATGTCATGGTGGGAACGCTAGCTTTTCTACCGTGAGACCAGTACGAAAATTCGTTTATTTGAATCGCGCCAGCGAGGAGAAACTTGTAATACGGATGATAAGGATGTAACATGTACAGTTTGTTACCTTCGACGAACGTGGAGATTCTCTGTTGATTGGGTACGCTGTTGATTTCGATGGCTTGCAAGGTGAACAATTCGGCGATTTTAGTATCGACGCTGAGCAAATTACTGTGAAGCTGATCCAGTGTGTTTTCTCAAGGTACGAGTTGTTCTGCAACGTGATCCGTTACGGCAGAAAATGACGGTTTGATTTTCACTTCCACGTTCAACTGCTTGTAGTTTTCGTTCAATTCTTGCAACTTGGCACCGAAAGAGACCAGCGTCGATTCCTGCGTGGATTCCAACACTCCAACTTGATCTCTGATGTTGACGACAATGTTCTGAAGGTTCTCAACTTGATTCAATTTCGAGCTTTTCTCGGTAAGATCGTTCACGATGCTTCGCATCTCTGTAAACTGCGTGTGAAGATCCGTGACGCTCTGCGAAGTGGGCAAGGTCGACACCAGCGAAGTAAGTTCATCTCGAATCTGTTCCACGTTTGCCGTTTCCGTTTCTAGTCGTTTCAGCATTCGAGATATGTTCCTTTTCAAAGCGTGTAATTCTTTAGAGGTGGGGAGATTGGACACCGTACTTTCGAGATCGCTCAATGCACTTTTGATGTCACTCGAATCGGATAATGCCGTCACTGCCGTTTTCAATTTTTCCAAATCTTCCTTCGAAGGTACACTCGTCTGTAACGATTCCAAGTCACCCTGTATGTTGTCCAGTACGTGATGAAAATGAGCAAGATTCGATTCGACGTTCAAATTTTCTAAATATTCGATCTTCTGCTGAACCGTGCTTAACGTGTCTTGAATACTCGTCAACGAGCTTGCTTGAACGTGAATAATTTTAATTTCTTCGTTGATCAACTCCAAAGACGCCTGAAGCGTAGCGATGGTGGGTTGAATGTGTTCGAAATCTTGATAGGCCTCCAATTGAATTTTAATGTTCGCAACGCATTTACTGATGACCTGCAGTTCGTCTGACGATGGTAGGTTTGTCATTGTATCTTCCAAAGTCTGTAGCTTGGATTTAATTTCTTCCAACGTGCTGGTGAATTCTTCTTATAATTTGGAAACGACGACATGCAAGCGTTCTACATCGATATCATTCACAACGGTTTGAAGTTCAGAGAAATTCTTTTCAATTGTGGAAGTTCGTTCTTCGATTTCGAGTTTCAATTTTTCCAAATCTTTCGATTAAAATTGCTGTAATTTGGCCAAATCATTTTGAAGCAAATCCACGCTCAACTGTATATTTTGAACGTTGTCGTAAGAAGGTACATCAACATAATTTTTTATAAGTGTTTTCAGTTCCGAATCAATTTTCAGAATAGGGTCGAGACATTGCGTTTGGAGCGTAGCGATTTCCGATTGTAAACTATTGTTTAAGGTCTCCTGCAAAGCGATTAAATCGCTCCTCAACTTTTTAACTCAAACGTCGAGCATAAGAATCTCTTCTGCGTGGTCTACACGCTTCGTGTGGTCGAAAATGTCGTTAGGCATTTTGTTAACGGTTATTTATAATAGGATAGGAGTAGTATAAAAGTATATATTATAAACTCGAGAAAGTATGAACCCCCCTCAGGCAGATTTGACTACACTTAAAACTAGTTCAACATGCCCATATGAGTTTTTTGCTCAAGTGTGGCACCCTGTGTAATCCAAGATTTTTGTAAAAATGCCCTCGGGAATTTCCCGTGAAAGTATGACCCCCCTCAGATTGATTTGCCTACACTTATAAAAGGAACTTCTGTGAGATTGTTGTCCATAAATTTGTTAAAAATATGCCCCTCTTGATATTTTTTTTGGCCACACTTAAAACTAAGCCAAGATGCTCATAAGAGCCACCCACACCCACCCACACACACCCACACACACCCACACAGATACACCCACACCCACACATATTTACTTCCGGTCCACTTCCGGTTTAAGTTCAATTGGACACCAGGCCCAACTTGCATATCTAGTACTAAGACAATGCATTGTGCAGAGGTCTTCTAGAATTGCTCTGTGACTCTCTCATTTCTTACATCATAAACATATGATTTCTCACCTATAAGAATAACACTACATATGGTGTCATCAGGGAGTGTATCGTGGAATTCACAGATAATTTTAATGTTTGTCCTGTCATTTACCACAACTTGTTTCCTTTTTGAAGTGTTGATGACAAACATGGGTCTCTGTGCTTTGAATTCATCTGGTGTGTAATACATGTCAGTATTGCCAGTAGTGACCCTTTTGTATGCTGTAAATGCTTCATATAATTTGAGGAAATCATCCTTGGACATGTTTAAATTATAATTTTCTCTAGGGAATACCTCATTTCTGCCATTTTTAAGATATATGTTCTTGATGTTGCAGTTATCAAATTTACTTGAATTTTTTTCCTGATTATTGTGTCTTGCAGTCTGAAACAGTACCACCACAAAATCCGGCATGTCATATTGTATACTGGAGAATGAATTTGTAGCATCAAACTCATAATAGGTACCAGTGGCGGGCTTCTGTACACATTGATATGTATAAAATTGTAAAAATACTTGTGGATTTTTTATTATATCTGCTTTGTATTTAAGAGCATAACTGGCTTCATATTCAACAACTGGGATTCTTAGCTCCATAGTCTGAATAATCTCCCCCGGTAGAGTTTATTGCACTGTACCTCATCAAAGCATTATTATCATTGGCAGCTCTTCTAAATGTGATTCTTAAACCACCCTTCCACATAATATCTTTGTAATCTGAGAAGAATCCTGGCAACAGTCGCATGGGGAACAGTACAGAATGGCTCTTAGATATAATTTTATCACCAGCCCCAAATCCACCTATTTTGTAGTAAGAAGCCTCGGTTTTGGATAATTTTAGTGTGGCCAAAGCTGTGGAGGTAATGCCGGGATAATCTACTCTGTTTATAACAACGCCATGCTTTCTGATCTCAATTTCAGAGAACAGATGTGGCACAAAATTATCCACCAATCTTATGTTTGAATTTGCCGGATAATCTGTACCATCGAGCTTTACAACATCAAATTTGATGTATAGATCTGCTCTGTGAGGGTGTATAAAGCCATCCCCTACATCAAGATCAACCTCAATCTCTGTGTTGGGTTGATTTAAATTTGCAAATGTCCTCCTGTTTGGAGGGAACGATTGTAGCTCATAACTCTCAATATTTTCCATTTTTTTTGTATGTATTTTTATTTAAATATTAATCTCTATGATTGCAGTTGTTGTGGCTCCAGCAAAATCAACTAATTCTTCTTTTTCATTAGTGACCATCAACTCAATGTAATCTATTCTATTATGGCACACAGGAAAATATAATGTTGGGGATGGAGTGTAGATGATTGGCTCCATAAATTCAGAATTAGGTTTAAATGTTGCAATAATGCCAGTTTGTTTGTGAGTGCCTATGCCATTTGATTTGGTGATCATACCCTCAGCCACATTACAGTGAATATTCAGAGTCTCTATGGCTAAGAATTTAGGTATATTAATAGCAGTGTGTTTGATGGCCGCTTCAAGTTTTGTGTTGTTCTCAATGCCTAACAGCTCTCCTATAGTACCCAGATCCACTGTTTCTGTAGCAGATACAATCTCTACTCTGTGAGTGACAGAATTTTGAGTTAATACTATACCTCTGGGTAATTGAGCATTTAGAGTAGATAGATTATATTGCCCTGGAGTAATGACAATGTTTTGGTTACCAACTGCAATTGTGTTGTTGTGGTGTGTAATATTAGGGATCAAGTACATGCCATAAAATGCTCTGAGAGCTATTGTTTTGGGATACACTATGTCATCATGTAATCTGAGTTTCAATACTGAATTTTGGCTGGTGAGATGGAATACCCCCATGATGTTTCAGATACCACAGGGCTTTTTGAAAATTTTCAATTGATGGTTTATTTATTTGAGACATATATCTAAGAACAGATAAACACAAATGTCCACAATTAACATCTTTGAAGTTTTGAACACGGGCATTATTGTAATAAAGATTAGCTGATTTTGGATATTTTACTAAATTTTCAGGTGGAACACCTCCAAATGAATCAAACACAAATGCCTCATTTTTTAAATATTTAAGATAACAGATCCAGTGAGTGCCCTGATTTTTGTACTTATCCAAATTAACAATGCCACACTCTTTGTTGAGTGCTTGTTCTGGTAAAGAATCAGACATGTACACACCTCTAAAATGTTTGATGCCCAGTGGCTTGATTAAAGCTTCAATATCTTGGTTTGTAAGCGGCTCTTGTTTTTTTTAAACTTATTCATGGCTCTCTTAACACTTTTGCCTTGTTTCTCCATGGCCAGGTTATGGCGCTTCAATTCATCTAATTCTGCCCTATTCTTCTTGGCATCTATTACTGTTTTTGCTATGGCAGCTGATCCCCCAGCCAAGCTCCCAACAGCCCCAAGTGCTGCTAAGATGGCCGGGATAGTAAATATAAATCCACCCACATGTGATTTTTTTCTTGATTGCTGTAATTTTTTTAATTGAGGGGTACTAAGTAACAATTTCATACCATGGCCCTTGGCAATACAAGAATTTTTTTTCTTGCGCTGCTTTTTGGTTAAAAGACTATCAATAGTTTTAAGAGATTTAAGACCTGCATAAGGTATCTGATACATAACACCCTTGGCCTTCATCCTAGGTTTATTATATACATATTCACAACCCCAACCCCAGTTTTTGTTTGGTGTTCATAGCTATGGTGGTCCCCAATGCTGCTATTTTTTCACTCAAAGAAGCATCTTTGCTTACAAATCTACCAAATGCAGCCTCTTCTAATTTCTTATCTGCAACATGTCTCTTGTCAAGATCAGAATGTGTGTTGTATGCTATGTCATGGTCTCTACAAGCAGCATCTAGGGGATTAACACCAGGATCACCTCTGTTTAATCTATGGTCCAATTTTGTACCGGGACCACAATACTGATAGCCTGGAATGTGTAGTTCAAATGGCAGCTTGTTTATAATGTCATTAACAAGCCCCCGACCCTCAGAAATATTCCAAAATTTAGGTGGTAGAGTATTAATAATTTTTATAAGATATCCAATCCCCTTAGTGTCATTCACTAAAAAATTAGACAATTTTGTGCTTATCATGTCCATAATTCCAACCTTTTCATTGTAAAAATTGTGGTTGCCAGCATTTTCCTCCCCAGCTATCACCAATAACCTATCTACAAGTTTCCTGACATCATCAACCCACACAAATTCTTTAGGCAGGGTGTTGTAATGTTTGATTCCACTACCAGTCTTGATCTGTGACCATATGGGCTTGATTAAATTGTTGTATTTTGCTCCACTGCTAGACTTGACTCTCTTTTGTGTGGGATCATTGTTCTGGTATAGAGCATCTGATTTTATTAATATTTCTTTGTAATGCTCATAATCTTGATCTGTATAGCTGCCAGGTCTGTTCCTAGTCATCAGTTCCCACAATCCAGGTGTTCCAGGATACTTAACAAAAGCACCTTTTTCTCCAAGATGAGATTCTGAATATACAATCAGATCATCTCCCATAAATGTTACTCTAAAATTGCCAATTCTATGTATGATGCTACCATCACGCTCTGTGTCAGCATATAAGCCAAAGACCTCATCTTTGTTGTCTTTAGGTGTGCTTAAATATTTTTGAGCAAGAAGACCCAATTCAATAGGATCCAGAGTAGCCTCAATTCTTAGAGGAGCAACAGGACTAGGTGTATGAATACTAGAAAGTGGGGTGATTGGATAATCTAATATGTTCCTTGCAGCTACAGGTACAAGCTCTGGGATCAAATTTTGATTTTGCTCTGTAACAGTTTTGATATTTTTACCTAATTCACTAATAACATCAATAATAGGCTGTTCTGTTTGTTTGTGTTTTTCATAGATTCCTCGGTTCTCTGATTTCCATCCCTTAAATGACCTTTTCATGGTTATTTATATATGTTTCAATGTCTAGAAAATTGTTAATTTTATTTCTGTATTTGCCACTATTGGGTGTTCTTGTCATATCAATTGTGACAAACCCATAACTATCCTGGTTCCAGCACCTACTGCAAAACTTGGAAAAATCATTGTAGCTCAAGTCCCCACCTACATATTCATCATGTATGTGTTTGAGGTTGGTATGATCTTGATGAAACACACATATATAATTGCTGTTGTCTCGGATCAGCTGCTTCGGTATTTTTGAAAAAGTCTGTGCCAGGTAGAAGCAATCAATGTTTTTGTGTCGGCCCTGTGTAAAGAAATTTCTAACCTTGTTTTGATTATCCAGTATAATGTCATCAAACACAACAACAGAATTATCGAGACATTCATGGAGTGGCTTAACATCTGATTCAAAAATAGCTATATCCAATCCATCATATAGCTTCATCAGCTGCTGATATTTTAATTGTTCCAAGCTCTTAGAGAAGACATACAAGTGCCTGTTTTTCCAGTCTAACCAGTTGGGTGCCAATAAAAAATTATCAATCATTAGTGTAGTTTTACCACAAGCTGATGGCCCAACGATAAGACATCTAATATTATCAGGCAGCAAGTTGCCATTTCTCTTCATCTGCTGTTCAGGTTCTGGCAGCCTTTTTATAACATCCCAGGTGTTCATATTATCACTTTGTCTGCATCAATCCAGCTGTGTTCTGGAAGTCCTAGCCATTTGACAAATAACTTGTTGCCTTTTCTGCGGATGATTTTTTCTATGAGATATGTTTCGGGCTGTTTAGTTTTGCTGAGTTCTTCTTCATAGAACCTGCCTTTGAGAATTTCTCCTCGGTGATCCTTTATTATATATGTGTTAAGGGTCCCAGGTTTAACTTGAACCACTGTAAATAATTCAGTGCTCCAGTTTCTGGTAAAGCCTCTTTTGAATAAGTGCTTATATTTGCTGATTCTTACTTGATCACCCACCTTGTATTTGGCTTTTCTTGTTGTTGGCTGGTATCTAGGATAATAAACAGTACTGATCAATTTTTGCTCATCAGATGAAGTTACTTCAGAGGGTTTCATGTTGATTGTGGAATGGACCGAGTTGTTATATTTATGTAGAAGTTCTGGAAGAATATTAATCCATTTATAATTACCTTGAAGTGTAAATTGTTTATACATAAGATTTTTTAGGGTTTTGTTGAATCTCTCTACAATTGAGGCCTTGAGATCACTGTAACTCGAGTAATGTTGTATTGCCTGGCTTTTAATAAATTGTTGGAACACAGAATTATAAAATTCTTTGCTATTATCTGTTTGCAAATAGCGCGGTGATCTTCCACTCTGATTGATGATTGTCCTGAAGGCTTCTGTAACACATTTTCCAGTTTTGGATTTGAGTGGCACAGCCCAGGCAAATTTCGAAAATGTGTCTATTACAGTGAGTAGATACTTGTAGCCCTTGTTGATCTTGTCTAAGTTTTCAGCTGTCCACTTGCCATCTCAATCAAGTCGCTCTGCCATAAATCATCTATGCCTTTTGTGACTACTGGCAGTCTCTTATAATTATGTCTGGCTTGTCTGTGTAATTCATCAACAATAATTTGTCTAGACATAATATGTAAACAAGAATATTGCAACTATAGGGTGTTCAGCAGCTGATTCTACAGGATTTTCTAAATACAGTTTGTCTCCTATTTGTATATAAAATTCCAGAGAGCCATCATCTTCAGCATAAGAAGTTTCTAATGTATTGGGGTCTGTAAAATCCTCTAACTCTACACTGGTGATTTTTGCTTTGTTATCAGCATTTGTTATTGATAAGGTAGGGTAGTGGTGTGCCTGTGGTTGAAGCCAATATTTGATCTTGATTGGTCTAAGTGTGCCCCCAACAAAAAACTGGTAATAAAATTGTGCAGGGGACAGCATATATATTTTGCCTCCTGGTGTAAATGGTGAATCATATTCTTTGTTGGGGATGCTGTACAATTCAAGAATTACTGTATGTTTAGGATTCTCGATTATGCCTGTTATTTCTTTTTCTGCTGTAAGCAATCTGCTTGTTACAGATTCAAGGTGCTCATTGATGGTCCTAACAACATCATCATGGCCTGGCTTGATTTTTATGTCCACAACAAGTTTCTTGTATTGTTGCACAATTTCTTGAAGCTGTGTGGCAAAAACAGACAAAGCATTTGCTTGATTGGATTCCATGGTCCCTAGCTGTTGCTTGATATTAGCTACAATTTGCTGTAAATTTTCAACAACTGCTAATTTTGAATTTTGAGCAGTAAGATCATGGACTTGTCTTCTGATATCCTCAAACAGGGCATGCAGTTCATTAATATGTTGATTGGTTGGTAGAGTGGCCACTGTCTGAGTAAGTTGTTTGATCTCTGTCTGGATATTCTTGATATCTTCTGATTTCAATATGCGATTCACAGCTCTCTTAATATTTTTAAGTTCCTGTGATGTAGGCAGATTTGATACAGTATTTTGCAAAGATTCAAGTGCCAATTTCACATAATTTAATTCAGAAGCATCAACCACACCACGCATAGCATGTTGAAGCAGGGCTATATCTGCCTGAGTGGGTGTTGATTGTTGTAAAATTTCAAGCTTTGTTTGGATATCATCGATCAAGTGATGAAAATGAGATAGCTCAGATTCAGTGTTGAGGTTTTCAAGTTTTGTGATCTGTTGCTGGACACTGACAAGGGTATCTACAATCCCAGGCAATCGGGATTCTAGAGTTTCTTGTACATTTGTCAAATCACTTTGCACTGCTGCTATTGTACCTTCAAGATGGGTTATGGTACTTTGAATTTTTCCAAAATCTTCATATGTTTCAAGTTGCAGCTTAATGTTGGCAACACTCCTAGTTATTGCACTCAAAGCATCAGAAGATGGCAAGTTGTTCATAAAATTTTCAAGTGTCTCAAATTTTCTTTAACCTCGGCTATGGCATTGTTCAGAGGGTCCAGATTAGGTATCTGTAATGATTGAATCTGTTCTTTTAGAGTGGAAATCACTAGATCAAAATCTTCTTGTGATTTTATGCTTTTGACAATTGTTTGGAGCTGTGTCTGGACATTATTTATTTTCTCTTCCAATTGTTGTTTCAATTGCTCAGAGTTGGTGGCCTGGGTCTTAAATTTGGCTTGAAGATCTGCTACAGCTTCTTCTAAATTTTGAAAATTATCCAATGTGGCCAAATCAGTATATTTCTGAAGCCACAATTTGAGTTCTGAGTCAATTTTAAGAAGAGGGTCCATGCATTGTGATTGCAAATTTGTAATTTCTAGTTGAAGACTGGCATTCAGTGTGGTTTGTAAAGCTTGTAAATCACTTCTTAATTTCTTGACACTGACATCAAGCATCAGAATCTCATCACTGTGATCTTCATGTCTTGTATGGCCAAATATATCATTACGCATTTTTGTTTTAGCGGTTAGTTATTATTGAATATCTAATTCTTAATTCTATAAAAAAGGGTATAAGCTTGTCATAGGATCCCGGGACCTCAATATATAAGCAGTCACCAGCAGAAACAGTATAAACAGTGCCAGAAATCATGTTTGAGTGCTTAATTCTATAAATATTTCTCCCTATTGAAATCTTAACATTACCCTCAGGGGTTGTAATAAATTGTAATTGACCACCTACAGGTAATTGGTAATGATTTTAATTATTGTTAAATATGTAAAATGTTTTACCTGTTTCATCATCAACATCTGTAAGTATGCTGTTCAGATGAATAATTAACAAAGCACTTAGTTTAGATATTATATCAGAAGAGGGTTGTGGTGTTGGCAGGTCCATAATAGCCTGTTTTTTGAACCCAAATAAGTTCATAGGCATGTTTATTTATTTCAAATCATGCTCTGTGATTGGGCATTGATTGCCATTTTTCAAATCACAATGACCCCATGGTAAAGTATGTATGCCACATGATAAAATGCATCTCTTATCATCATGTGGGTCCAGAGCCACTTTTCTTACAATATTGCTAGTCAACAAGTGATCCACACTCTGAATTATGGATTCTGATGTTCTGATTGTGCTACATGATTTGAGGCAATTTTTGTAATCTTCAAATTCAAGCTCTTTGTCTACAGTCACTCTGCCAATGCCCTTGGCTTTTTTGACAACAACACCACTACATGTTTCAAAACTGTACATCTTGGCCCTTAACCCAGCAAATGCCACAAAAACATCACCAAGTGTCTCATCTTTTAACTTGCCAGGCACCCATTTGTTGTGGTGTTGAATTTTTGTATGTTCACTGGTATCAAAATATTTAAACAATTCAGGCTGTGCTATATCTTGATAAACATCTTCTGTTTGAATATCAAGAACAAAACTATCTGTGTCCATGTACATCAATTTTACACAATCAACAATAAAAAAGTTTCAGCACATTATAATAGAGCTCCAGCATGTGTAATTTGGCCAATTCCAATATTACAGCCCCTACATAAATAGGCTTATCAAACTTAATCTTTGTTTTTTTTCATATTAAAAAGTGCCATATTTTCATCATAAATTCTTCTGTAGTTGAAATTAGGCTTTGCAATCAATTTTTTGCTCCGGCTGGGGTCAGTAATTATTTTAACATCAATATGTTTTCTAACATTTTCTATTGTTTTGCCATACACAGAATTGACCATCAATTTAAACAAAGTTTTATCAAATTGGCTCATTGCAGATGTTCGAAGCTCTGTGTTTGTATCAATATATGGCTTCAACCATCTTGAGTGCCTGAACCTCAAAACTTTGCCAACTTTGCTCACTTGAACACCATGATTCATCAGGAACTGGAGGTTTTTGTAATATATGACATAATCCTGTTTTGGCTCCAGAGTCATCATCAATTTCTTTTGTTTCGAGCTAGGTGAGCACTTAACCTCAGGAATTGGGGGCAGATCAGAAAATGTGTTGTGTAAATTATCTGGAATTGTCAGATCAACCTCTAAGAACAGGCCATAGTTACTGTCATCAAAATCCTTAAGATCTTCAATATTGAAATCTTCAACCCACTCAAGCAGTTTATCCATCATAGCATAACCATAGAGGCTGTTGGCATCTACATACAGTATATAATTTGATGGCAGTGCTGGATCATAATCAGGAATATATTTGTTATTTGCTTTGGCATATCTCTGAGAACATTGTACCATGCCTCCTCTTACACATTGTTCCATAAACAGATACATATCCTGATCTTGGATCAGATCCAATTGCATTTTAGTGTTCAAAAACATTGCAGACCATGCTAGGCCTGGCGCACTGTAAAAATACATTGGATCCAGCTTATAATTTTGCATGGAAGATTTTCTGAATGCCTGCAGTATATCAGCTAAGAGGGTCACATCAAGTTTTAAATATGCCTTGTGATAATCACCAAATTACTTGCATTTTAAATTGTTCCACATCAACTGGGCATGGTGATAATCATCATCAGTGATTCCAGATCCTCTGATTTTGCTGTAAAACTCTTGTTGTGGTGGCAGAGCACACTCATCAAATTCAGAAAAATCTGTAACATAGTCATATGGATATACACCCTTCCGCCTAATTAATTTCAGGTCCTGATTTGGAAACAAAGCACATGTAATTTTGAATTGATCATCAGATAATTGAGTGGCCAGTGTAGCCAGGCTAGCAGACAGAATTCTGTAGGAATCAAGAAATCTTAAGTGAATAGGAACACCATTAACTTTAATTATTTTGCTAATAGCAATATATTTCTCATTATTTTCAGCTAAAATATTTAAATTCTGCTTGTCAAACCCCTCATACCTGATCAAATGATGGAAATCATAATTGGATGCTCCATGGCAAAATATGGGGACACATTTTAGTCTCTGGATCTTAATATTACAGCTATTACACAGGGCCATTAAGAATTTACCATCTGTATGAGAATGGTGATGCACCTTGATATTTGTATCTGAAAATTCAGAATCACATACCGGGCATTTTTCTGCATTGTTGAAATCTTCAATGTTTCTCTGTTAAAGGCAACATGGGCTTTGATTTTAATAAGATATTAGATGCTATGTCATGGCACTCATTTTCTATTCTATGTGCAAATTCTTTGATGGCATCTGCTCCTATGTATAAATCTTCTTTACTAACAACACCATCCTGTACAATCACATAATAAAAACTAGAAGGTTCATGTAACTGGTATGGTGTAATTGAAGGTTCATCAGGATCTGGGCTGCAGAATGCAAGGGGTTTGAGATTTGATTCAAAATCACAGACTATATATGCTGGGTGTTCCAACAAGGCTTCAAATTTTTTAAAATTGGCTTTTTCACTTGGATTAGGCATCACCATATGAACAGGTTTATGGTTGCCACAGTATTTCAGATGCTCAATTAACTTGTTTTTAGCAATTTCTGCATTCACTTTACAAACCCCATTTATTATTTTTTTTACCATCAAATACAGTCAAACATCTTCTGCACAACTTGAATATTCTATTAGATTTGTCTAGTTGTGTTCTGACTAAAGCTTCAAGATTATGTATCAGAGTGTAATGGTGTGTGCCATCCCCTTCAATTAAGAGCAGATCAATCGGAACAGCAGAATCATCATCAAATGTACTGATTCTGAGAGGATTTATCAAGCAATTGCCACGGCCAGTAGAACAAGTAAATACATTAATAGATAATTGTTTGCCATTGATGTGCCTGGCCTTTTTTTCAAATTTATCAATATTCTGAACAGACATTGGATATTCTAAACCCTTCATTGCTTCATTAAAAATATGTTCATGCTGTTTATAATAACTTATTCGCTCAGGATGATCTAAAACTGGAAACAAAGCAGCTAAAATACACCACAAAAAGCATTTCTGGTCATTATTTTTTATATTAACCACGGCTGTTTTGTTTTTAATATTGGCAGGTAATGGCACATAAGTGGAACCTTGTAATGGGTTGAATTCAGAAATATTAACATATAACTTGTGTGGAGATCCGCATAGGCTCCATCCAGACTCTTTTGCTGCAAATTCAGAGTGTTTAATATTCAATTGATCTATCAAACTGCTTATTATTTTGTCTGAATTTGCATTTGAATAAACAGGTACAGTTTCTGTTATGTGGGGCTGTGTAAATTTTGTGCCATTTGGTTTCTTATATTGTGTAAACAATTTGAGGGACAGCTTATAAGAGCCATTTTGTGCATTTAGAATTGCCTGCACATCAGGATTCATAATGTTCAAAAAATTCTTAATACCACATTTTTGCTCTGATACAAACCAGTAATCCCTAAGTTGGCCATTAAAACTGCTATGGATGGGTTCATAGCGTGGCTGCTTTGCCGGTCTAGCATTAACAGGTGTTTCATGCTTCCTTTTCAGACCAGATGTAGATGGTTGTGGGGCCAATGTTGATGACTGTGCAGAACAAGTATCTATATGTTTATATGTGAAATATTCCATGCTATATTTTCTATGACACTTAGGGCATATTTTTGTGGGTGTTCTGCATTTGTCTGGATTACAATTCTTTTGATGCTTAGCCCAATTGGGGCTGGATATATTCTTATTGCATTGATTACAATGTTTTTGATTTGGCATTTTTATTATTGGTTTATAAATTGGTTTATATATATTTCTTGGGATTCAAATCAAAATTCTAGGCTTAATAAAAAATATCAGTTGGGTTCAGCAGTGTGCTTTGTATACTTAGTGGGTGTGTGTGTATGTGTGTTAATATTTTTGGCTTTGGTATTTATATAAAATTTCTTGGGGTTCAAATCAAAACTCTATACTTAATAAACCTAAGACAGGTTGTATAAAGCTGATAGCCTACATGCACAAAAATAGAATAAGTACAGAAGCACTGGGGCAGATATAAACCCTTTGTTCAATATATTACAAATATGTTTGATATGAATAATAAAAAATTCTCTATATTAAATCAAATAGATTTGTAATTCAATTTATATAAATTTGCAATATTTTTGTGTTTAAAAAATATGAGCAGCACTGCAACAACACACCCTTTCTCTTCAACAACTCTCACAATACTGGCTGATATGCAATGCAAAATCTTATTCTATAGCCTAAGCACGGACCGCATTGAAAACATCTGAAACAATAAGCCAATCAGAATATAACACATCATCACATTATGTCATAACCAACCAATCAGAAAACAACACATCCCTAATAATTTATTGCATAATATTGGGTAATAATTTGTTGCAAAACATGATGCAATAGAAATAAGCCAGAAATAGGTCACAAGTGGACCGAAAGTGGGCAGAAATGGCCAGAAATGGCCGGAAATAGACCGGAAGTGGACCGGAAGTGGGCAGAAATGGCCAGAAATGGCCGGAAATAGACCGGAAGTGGACCGGAATTGGACAGGAAGTGGGCAGAAATGGCCAGAAATGGCCGGAAATAGACCGGAAGTGGACCGGAAGTAAATATGTGTGGGTGTGGGTGGGTGTGGGTGGGTGTGGGTGGGTGTGGGTGTATCTGTGTGGGTGTGTGTGGGTGGCTCTTATGAGCATCTTGGCTTAGTTTTAAGTGTGGCCAAAAAAAATATCAAGAGGGGATATTTTTAACAAATTTATGGACAACAATCTCACAGAAGTTCCTTTTATAAGTGTAGGCAAATCAATCTGAGGGGGGTCATACTTTCACGGGAAATTCCCGAGGGCATTTTTACAAAAATCTTGGATTAGACAGGGTGCCACACTTGAGCAAAAAACTCATATGGGCATGTTGAGCTAGTTTTAAGTGTAGCCAAATCTGCCTGAGGGGGGTTCATACTTTCTCGAGTTTATAATATATACTTTTATACTACTGATAGGTGATTCGTAATTCTACGAAGAGAGGAATGAGTTTGTCGTAATCTCCTAGGAGTTCCACGTAAAGATAATCGCCTGCAGACACATCGTACGTAATGTTAGAAAGCACCTTGTCGTGCTTCATTCGAAAAATGTTCTTGCCGGTAGAAATTTTGATTTCGCCTTCGTTCTCCGGATTCACGGAGATCCGAGGTTTCCCGTCGATCGGAATTTCGTAAAAATTTAAATTGTTGTTGAAGAGTAAAAGGTTTTACCCACGTCCTCGTCCAATTTTGTCCAAATTCTGTTGAGGTGAATGATCAACAGGCCGTTGAGTTTAGTTAACACGGAAGGTAGAAATTCATGATCTGTCGTGCGGTGTACAGTTTCCATGTTGGTTTGCTTTCGGAAACCAAAAAGATTCATTGTCCTTGCTAGTTATTTATTGTGTATGTGATAATTTGAGACAGTTAAAGTTTTTTTTTCATTTGCATTGCCTACAATTTTTACTAATTTCTAAACGATAGCGTCCCCAAGGCAACGTGTGGATTCCACAAGACAAAATACATCTTTTATCGTCATGTGGATCTAATGCTACTTTCCTAACTTTGTTTGTTGTAATCACATGGTCTACACTTTGGATTCTTTGTTCTATACTTAGTATCGTCGATTGTGAGTAAAGGCAATCGAAGTAATCGTGGAAGGTGAGTTTGTTCTCCACCGTATTCTTGCACACACCTTTTGCTTTCTTCGTGACGCTACTTTCTGTTCTCATGGCATACATTTTCGAACGCAAACCCGCGAATTCGACAATAATATCACCGTTACATTCATCTTTCAGTTTACCTAGGACTTTTTTGTTGAGGGAAGGAATACCAAATCTGTTGGGTTGAGGATATGCAGAAGTATCGAAATACTCAAGCATGGAAGGATTTTTATGTCTTCGTATAGGTTAGGTGTTTGTATGCTGTAAATGAAGCTGTCGGTGTCCGTGTACAAAAGTGATATCTTATATTTGAAGAAGGGTTTCATCACGTCATAATGAAATTCGAACATGTAAAGTTTCGACAAGTCGAGAACCGTTGCGCCAACGTAAATTGGTTTTCTGAATTTCATCAATTTTATATCTAGATTGTAAAGTGCCAAATTCTCATTGTAAATTTTTCTCGACTTGAATCTAGGATCGGCCACCCACTTCATGCATTTATTTTTATCTGAAACCAATTTCACGTCTACATGATTCCGCACGTTTTCCATCGTCTTGCCATACACCGCGTTATTCATCAATTTAAAAAAATCTTTGTCTAAATCGGAAGTGGCAACTGTCCTATGTTGCGTGTTTGTTTCAATGTACGGTTTGAGCCACTCGGAATGTTTAAACCTGAGGACTCTTCTAATATTCGCTACCTTAACACCCTTCCCGATCAAGAATCGGAGATTCGAGTAATGAACAACGTATCTCTTTTTCCCCTCTCGAGTCAATAAAAGCTTGCATTGATTAGAATGAGGCGAAGATTTGAACTCGGATGCCGGTGGTAAATCGCTGAACAGATCGTGTAAATGGTCGGGGAATTCGATATCCACCTCTGCGAAGAAGCCATACTCACTATCATCGAAATTTTCTATATCTATTGATGCAGAATCTTCCCATTCGAATCCCCCGTAAGGAAGTTTCTGTACCATGGCATGTCCGTAGAGATTATTAACGTCGGCGTAGAAGATGTAATTCGATGCTCGATATGAATCATAATCTTCTTTCATGTGCACGTTGTTGGCTTTTGCATATCTCTGTACACATTGTACCATCCCGCCCCGAATCCCCCTCTCGATGAAAAGTAACATGTCCACGTCCGATATCAGTTCCAGCTTGACCTTTGTCTGGAATAACATTGCCGACCACGCTAACCGGTAGGCTGTAGAAATACGCTGGATCTAATTTATAAATATTCGTTGCCGTTTTCCTGAACGCTTGAAAAACATCCGCGAGTATCGTTACGTCTAATTTTAAGTAGGCATCGTGGTAGTCTCCGAGTGTCCTACATTCTAATTTCTCCCACATGAGTTGCGCGTGTTGGTATTCTTCGTCCGTAATTCCTTTCTCTCTGAGTCTGCTGTAAAATTCTCTTGGAAGTGGGAGAGCGTCGTCATTAAATTTAGAATTATCACTAACATATTCGTAAGGATAAATCCCTTTACGTCTAACGAGTTCTATGTCTACGTTGGGAAAACTAGCTTTTGTAATTTTGAATTGTTCGTCTAAAAGTTTGCTGGCAAGAGCGTCCAGGCTGGCAGAGAGAAATCTGTATGAATCCAGAAACCTCATCTCGATGGTATTTTTAGTCTCAGGAATCATAACTTTCTTACTTATAGAGATGTATTGTTCTTCGTTTTGAGCAAGAATGTCTATTTTTTGAGTGTCGTATCCGAGTTTCCTAATTAAGGGATGAAAGTCGTAAAATAGAGGCATTGTGAAAGAATATGGGGACGAATTTTGGTTTTTGGATTTTGAGGTTGCATGCATTACAGATTCCGCTTATGAAGCGACCGTCCGTATGCGAATGGTGAAACACTTTACGATTGTCGTCTGTGAAGTGGTTATCACACACAGGACACTTGACAGTGTCATAGTAATTTTCAAGTTCGATAGCAGATAACGGAAGCATCGGTTTCGATGTTTGCAGCATGCATCCAATTTTCCCAACCTCCTCGATCATCTTTTCGAAGAAGCGTTCGATTGCATCGGGTCCTCGGTATACGTACGGTTCATCTATTTTATTCTGTCGCACGACAACGTAACCGAAACTGTTTGGTTTTTGAAGCTGGTAAGGTGTGGTGGAAGAAACTTCGGGATCCGGATCGCAGTATGAGAGTGGTTTGAGGAACGTTTCGAAATCAGCAACGATGATGGCCGGATGTTTCAACAATGCCTTGTGCATTTTGAATTCTTCCACTTCGTTTTTTTCGGGCATCAACATTCGAACCGGTCTGTTGTTGCTGCAATATATTTTATGTTGAACAAGTTTATCGATAGCAATTTGACGTCCAGTGTATTTTCGATAATTGGGTTGCTTTTGATCGTCGAACGTGGTCAAACACCTTGGGCAAACTTCGATGTGGTGTGCATGCTTGGTTGATTGACTTCTGACTAAGCGTGATAGTGAACGAATGAGACAGTAATGGTGAACACTGTCGTTTGAAATTAGAAGAAGATTAATCACACGAGCATCATCATCCTCGACAACGCTTATCCTGACGGGATGCACGACATGTTTATCCAACGTATAGGAATACACGTTGATGATTAAGCGTTTTCCTTCTGCATCTCGTGCTCGTGTTTCGAATTTTGATATATCAGAAATGGTCACCGGGTATTCGATGCCAACCATTGCATTTTCCAGTTCAGATTAATGTGTGAGGACTTCCACACAGAGACCATCCCGACCCTTTAGCCTCGAAATCATCGTGTTTCTTAACCAGTTCATTTGAAAGATCAGAATAAAATTCGTCCAAATTATCGACGTCTGCCAAATGAAGAGCCTGGTTTTTTGTTCGATGATAAAAGACTCATGTTGTACCATCGACTTTTTCGTATTCGGAAAATAGATCAACGTATACTTTTATGGAATTATTTTCCAATTTATTTTTTAGAATATTTATCACGGATGTTTTCGTTTCACGCAAGAAACTAAGAATGTCGCAGCCTGGTTCCGAAGTAAAAGAGAAATCCTGAATATGACAGTTAAATGCAGATCTAATTGGTTTGCGTTCATCGGATAATTTAACTTGTTTGGAAGTGGAAGCTTCGGTTCCTGGATCATCGATTTTTCTTTTCAATGTTCCTTGTTCGGTCGATGGTTTGCAAATTTTCAGGTGTTTACTTAAATTTGCAATGCTGATCATCTTTCCGCATCGAGCACAAGGCTTAGAAGGTAACGAACGATTAATTCTCGAACCTGTTTCTCTACATCTTGCCCTGTGCTTGCTAATATTAGTTTTAGATATTAATTTTTCGCAAGTAACACATTCGATCAAGCTAGTGGATTCCATTATGCTTTCTCAGATCACACAAACCAAAAAGTCTAGTAATACAATTTTCAGGTATGTTATTTATATAGAATTTCTTGCGTGTGAATACAAAACTCAAGAATTCAATCTACTGTGAATAGAATTTCAGGTACGTTATTTATATAGAATTTCTTGGGTGTGAATACAAAACTCAAGAATTCAATCTACTGTGAATAGAATTTCAGGTATGTTATTTATATAGAATTTCTTGGGTGCGAATACAAAACTCAAGAATTCAATCTACTGTGAATACAATTTTCAGGTATGTTATTTTATATAGAATTTCTTGGGTGATTACAAAACTCAAAAATTCAATCTACTGTGAATAGAATTTCAGGTATGTTATTTATACAGAATTTCTCGGGGGAATACAAAAATCAAAATTCAATCTACTGTGAATATAATTTCCAGGTATGTTATTTTATATAGAATTTCTCGGGGTGATTACAAAAATCAAAATTCAACTTAACGTGAATATAATTTCCAGGTATGTTATTTTATATAGAATTTCTCGGGGTGATTACAAACAGAGGGCTGCATAGTCTACCTTTTACCTACCCGCTGCCCGCTTGCACGCGAGGACAGGTATACCTGCTCGCCTGCCCACGGCAACGAGTCGACTTGCGTCTTTACCCGGGTTCTTGGTCTTCAAGGCGCTCTGCACTTACAAGGTAACTGGGCATTCAACAAGACCCGGGCACCTGCAAAACCTGCTGGAAGGAAACAGCCCTCCGGCAGCGTGTCGCTCCAGGTGTTTCATCACCACGTGGAAAGCTACAGCCAGTGTTGCCTACTTGCGTAGCTCCTAAATCCTACGAAGTCCTAGGAGGAGCTCTCTCCTCCAAGGAGAATTTATGTACTTAGCGATTTCAGTTCAGCATAAGCAGTTTTTATCTTATTGCCAGGAAATGCACATAATATTACAGCTTGATTTATCTAAATGAATGATCGAGCAAACAAAAATCTCCTCACTGAAAACTAATTGTTTTTCATTGCATGATGCCTTAACCTGGCACGCAGTGGCGCAACCGGGGGGGGTGGTAGGGGGCATTGCCCACAACCTTGGACGGAAATTAAGTCTAGCGGAGGGGCCAGGGTGGGGGTCAAACATTAAAGTACAAGAAAAAACAGGCTAGCAGAATTTAAGAGTAGCAGGGCTAAAGGGTACTCAAGATGGAATTAATTTTCATATTTCTCTTGCATTTTCCTTCCAGGCGGCCAACGGCACCTGCAGAGGGGGAATGGAGGGGTAATTGCAACACCTTGATTTCAAATTTTATGAAAGTAGAAATATATTATAAAATATTATACAGTCTCATCAAGTTCAATGCCGTAGCAAAGGGGTAGCTGGAGTCGGCCCTGGGCGCCGAACGATGTAAGTGAGAAAAGTTTTAAAACAGAGAATGCCATGGCGGCCGGTGATATTATTTACTACTAATGTTGGTTTGTTACGAGTTGGATGAATTGATTATGTAATGTATTTAAATAATATATATGCTTTAATGAAATTTTGAATATGTACACAATTTAGTGTTAGCATATGTATTTCTTATTTTACGTCGCTCCATGTGAAGAGAAAATATTGTAGATGGAAATTTTACATGCCATATGTATGTACATTCGGAATGCATTTATCGTGCACTTTCTTTCTTTCAAAAACAGTTTGTGTGCTTGTTTTCCATTATTAGCTAATGTGAAATTGACGTGTTGAAAATAATATTTCTAATCCTCTGTTTCAACACAAATGCGTGAGAACCGACATCTACCCCCTTTTTGCATGATTTATGATGATAATAATGCCTTTCATGCTACTTTTATTACTATTATTGTGATTGTTGTTGTTGGAACGTTTATCCAAGTACTTACTCCCCCCCAAACGAGGGTAACGGCAATGCCCCTGGCTGGCTACGGCCCTGGTGTTCGCAGTAGAACAGTATGCTGTTCGACTCGCGACCTCAGCGTCGAACGTGACATGTTTCAGTCCTGCTCTATAGCACTATATATACGTATATTGGTTGTTTACGACATATACTTATGGATCCTGTGCCACGGAAAACCTATTTCAATGTGTGTGTGTGTGGAGGGAGGGTTGGTAGCAACATTCGTAAATCTCATTTCATTGGCGATGTGGCTTACAAAGCTTTGAGTTCCCTTTTTTATGTAGTGAAAATCTATCGCAGTTGGCAACACTGCAGACAGGTGTGCGACAGGTGCAGTTTCTACTCGAAGCAACTACGTCATGCAGAGGGAGGGGCGTGCAGTTGATTTACTGAACGCACTGAGACCTACTAGGTATCTTACGACTGCGGGTACCCGGCGGGTTTTCGATACCTGCCAAGAACGATCTGGGCAGGTGGTCAGGCAAGGTGCTCAAGCGAGGGTGTTGCGCAGGTTGCATGGCATTTCAGGAGCGATGTCTCGCGAACGGGTCTGCTCCAGGTCTTGTGCAGGCCTGTAATTACAAAAATCAAAATTCAACTTAACGTGAATATAATTTTCAGGTATGTTATTTTATATAGAATTTTCTCGGGGCGAATACAAAACTCAAAATCCGAGACAGTTCAGTTTTAACGTGTTCATATTTGAAAAAAAATGCAAAATACGCCTTGGAGATTTCAACCAATCCACTTTACTAGATTGAAGAAACTCTAACTATTGTCATTTGAAACCTTTAATTGTCCCCCCCTTGTTATTTTTGTATCAATTACCTTTTCCAAATTAACAACAGGATTGAGGCGGTTCCTAAATGACAATAGTTAAAGACATATTTTAGCGAATTACGTCGGCATAAGCTAAGTACGTGTTGCTAGAAGGCCTTCGTCGTTGCAAGTCACCTAACACATTCACTAAGAAATAAGAAAAAAAATATTGACGTACTTAAAAAAGTTGACTTGTTCACCGAGTTCAGATGTTTACTTATTGATGACTCCGTCGTTGTCGTCTATCAAAAACCTAAGTATCTTGGAAACAGTGAGAGTTATCGAAAAATCTCCCCTTGTCGATTTTTTTTTTTTTGGTGATGTAGAGTACGCGTAGAGAGATCGGGTTTAGTGTGTCGGTCGAGTCTCGGTGTCCTCTGTCCTCCCATACCAAAATAAACATAGGTCGTCATGGAACCAATTTTTCATCAATCGAAAATTTTCCAAGTCCAGCGTTAAAAAAATCTTAAATTGCAAATATCTCGAAAATGGTAAGAGTTATCGAAAAAATATATCGAAAAACACCCCCATCCGGTATCTTTAAATACCCCCTGTCGATTTTGGAGGTGTAGAATACGTATACCAAGTTTTGGTGGTTCTGGGGTCAAGGGGTAAGAAGTTAACCCACCCTCCCAAAACTTTGATCACTCGTAACTTTTGAACGAATAGTCATAGAAAGGTCGGGTTTAGTGTGTCGGTCGAGTCTCGATGTCCTCTGTCCTCCCATACAAAAATAAACATAGGTCGTCATGGAACCAATTTTTTTCATCAATCGAAAATTTTCCAAGTCCAGCGTTAAAAAAATCTTAAATTGCAAATATCTCGAATTTTTGACAAACAGAGGTGTTCCATAGGACAAAAAAAACCTACGAAGACAGAGACATGGACATTACACATAGACATAGACATTAGACAACTTAACCTAACTTAACCGGGAACACGAGCCCGGGGACAGGGATAGGACCCCGGGGACAGGGGGGACCCCCGGGGACAGGGGGTAGTTACTCCTCCGTAGCGATGATCGAATATTTAGACAGTGAAACAACAAACCCGTCAAACTCGCTCACTCAGGATTCATGATTTCCTTAAATCCCAGCCTGCAGACCAGGAACACGAGCTAAAGTAAGGGGCCATTATTCACACTGAAAAACTACCGACCAGGACAGGATTCGAACCTATACCACATGCATGATGTCAAGAACGAGTGAACGCCTTAACACGCACGGCTACGGAGGAGAACCGAGAGAGGTCGTGTATAATTGTTCTTTTATACCCAACAAAACTCAGAAACTGTCATACCTGAGAGCTATATTTTGCAACAACTATAATTACCCAACACTAGCAACAAGAACAAAAAAATTATATCAATTTTTGTATAATATTAATTAGTAACTTTAGATAATATTAATTATTAGTTTTCAGTTGTAATTAATTTTAAAAAACAATTAATAACATGTTAGGTGATGATAACCAAGTGCAAAAAGCATTGCATTTTTTTTTACACACAAACAAAGCACCACTTAGTTCACAACACATCTAACAGATGGCAGATAGTTACATGGTTCTAGTTAGGATGATGATTTTTGGGTTGTTGGATTGGGGTTGAATAAGACTATTTGTTGTAGTGACCACAGTATTGTTTTTTTGTTTTTTTTTTCGTTTTGAGTTCTCTTACGAGAATTAATATAGGTTGTCATAGAACCCTCCAATTCATGACTTAGCAAGAAATCTGTTTGCGGATTCGTCATGTACGCCTATATGTGAGTAAAAGTATACATAGAATCTAGGCTCGGAAATCCAAAATGGCGACCGGAAACGAGGTTATCTTGGAAACGGTAAGAGACTTAAGAAAAATCTGTTCGCGGATTCGACGACTCCAAGATCAAGAACGTTTATCTCAAGAATGGCAGGAACGAAGTGTTCCCGCGCGAAAATTACAACCTCGACATGACAAAAGATGATTATCTAAAACTTTACGAAGCTTACACCGCTTACAAGAGGGTAACGGGGGGGAAACGTCGACATGTACTACACACCCAGCGAATTCAAAACCCACAGACCTATGTTCGTCATCAACACGACGAAGCGGAAGCAGGTGGTGGTCAACGATTGAAGCAACATCAAGATCGTTTGCGAGTTCGACAGTCCATTGCCCGAGGATACCGTGTGCAGCGTCATCCTGGTCGCCGAGAAGTTCTTTGCGTACGACGTGAAGAACGAGAGGGTGACGGAACAGTTTTAAAAAATTCGTAAAAAAAAAATTGCCACATACTAAAAAGAAAAATCAACACATTTTTAGGTTATATAAAATATGTGAAAACTTTAAAATACTGAAATATTAAAACAAACGGAGTCCAATGTAAGTTAGTTCGGTGCGTAAATAAAAAAAAATGATAGGTTAAGTTATATCACTGAAGATCGTTAAAAAAAATCGTAAGAAAAAAGGATAGGTTAAGTTATATCACGTAAGATCGTGGCATTCGTACCAAGTACGAGTGGGGAAAAAATTTAGATGCGGTGAAAATTGCACTGAAAAGTCGTCAAACGCTATAAAATCAACAAAAAATCGTCAAAATATGCTACCACTGAGGTTAAATCCATAAAAAAAGGGCTCGTACCAAGTACTACTTAGAAACGACTAACTTCCACTACTTAAAATTATATATAAATAAATTATATATATGTGTATATATATATATTTATATATATTTATATATATATATATATATTATATATATTCGCTGCAACCACCAACATTCCGAACCAGGAGCCGCCACTGACCTAAATACGCAGCTATCTAAAGTAGAGCAACAGATGGCCAGTAAGGAAAGGAACATGGTATGGGTGAATGTTTGGGCAAGGCATTGAACAAATAAAGTTGTTCAATCTTTATGGCATATATTAGTTCATGATAAATATTACACCAAAAGTAAAATATATCGATTGCAATTCAGTAACACGTTATTATGTAGGGTAAAGGAGAGGAAGTTCGTCACCAAAATGCTTTTCATTTTTTTCCCCTTCTAAACGAATTGGGGGACAAGGACAAAATTTACACGATACAAAAAGTAGCCATTGTGGATTATGAGGAATATAACATAAATACTGTGTTACTTATACTTATGACGTAATATTAAAAATACTAAAATGAGAAAAAGTGGCGAAATTCCCGCCACATGCTGGGAAATTCGCCATATAACTTATTTATACTTTTATCGTCAGTTTAAGTGTATGAAATACCAAGTTGTTGCCAATAAGTCAGACAACAAAGTGTAAAAGACCTACAAATGACAATACAAAAATGCTTAAAAAGATACAATACAAACATGTTTAAGAAACATAGGCCTAAATGTTCATATGCTTTGTGAACAAGTTGTGTGTGAAAGATCGCCTGTAAGAAGGGGAATTCGACACATTTTCTGTTACTCTGGCGAATTTACCAGCAAATGCATAGTCGAAAGAAAACAACTTATATTTACTTGTCCTTGCACGCTTTGGAAAGCTAATCTTTTCACGACATTTTTAAGGTTTCAGGTTACGACATCAATAATTAAAAGGAAGAAAAATAACTCTTATCTGCCACGAAATGACAATTTCCAACGTAGTATTGAAATTCGGCATCTTTCTTTGTCATCTGTGTAGACGCAACTGCGCATTCCAAACTGTACTGCTTGCTTGCTAGTTCGCTTACCACACTGTAGTTTTCAGTGGAAACAAGGCACATGTTACTTTAATTTTTACAGGCATCAGTGAGTGTTTCCCACCTATAGTTTCTATCTACGATTACAAAAGCCACAAGTACGGTGAAATTCCCAGCATGGCGAACATCCCATTTTTTACCCTATTATGTAATGTATTTTATTTAATGAAGAAGATACAATAAAACACATGTCATCACGCAAGTACCATGTGGCAGCAATTTCGAATAATGTTAGGTAGAACATGTCGTATATCAACAGCTAGTTATAATACACAGACTTTAACAAATCCAGACTTTTAAGTATTATCCAAACACCAAATGCAAAGCAGTGCAATGGCTTATTAGCAATTATATTACTATATCTTAAACTACAGGAAGAACTACAACTAAACTGTTGTACAAAACAGAAAGAATTATGAAAATTTCCTAAGAGTTGTACAGTGTCTCTCAAAAGTTTTAGGACAACGACATTTTAATCTAGGCAACCCAATTTACACAAGGCGTTGGTAGGTTGCGTGTAGAGTTAGGCTCAATTTCAGGGTTGCCACATGCACAATAGATATTTGTGAAATACGCGAAAGAAATGAAAATAAATATTATTGTATAAAATTATTAAGAATATCAATATTATATCGCAAATGACGAAATTCCTACTAAAACAAAGAAACTAGGTTTTCTAGTTTTTCATCGCTGATGAGCCTAAGGAAAGGATAACAGGTTAGAGGAGACGAAAGGCGACAAAGAAGAGGAGAAAGAGAAAGCGAAAGGAGAAGAGGAAAAGTAGAGGAGAGAAAAAGAGAGGAGAAGATGAGAAGAGGATGAGGAGAGGAGAAGTAGTGAGAAGAAAGGAAAAAATCGAGGAGGGATGAGGAAAATGGAGCAAAGAAGAGAGGAGGAAACCGAGAGGGGAGGAGACAAGAGTAGAGTAAAAAGGAGTAAAAGGGAAGAATGAAAAGAAGAGGAGAAGAGTGCAGTGGAGTCGGAAATCTAAGACAGGAAAGGAGATAAGAGGAGTGGAGAAGAGTGGGATGAGACAAGATGCGAGAAAAATAGAGATGAAAGCAGAGGAGAAGGAGGGGAGAGAAGAAGAAGGAGAAGAGGAAATAGAAGAGATTGGAAACGAAAGGAGAGAAGAGGTAGTTGGAGAAAATATCGTCTCGGCGTCAAGAATTGATGCATTGCTCAAATTATCGATATGAAACACTCAATAACGTTTTGAAATATATTGGAGAATGTTGGCTGAGTTCAGAGCAAGATGAAATCTTTCACGTAAGATCATTGAGTTTTCCTGCGATTATACCACTAAAAACATGAATGTAATTTTAATATTTATAAGAATTATCCAATTTTTCTCGGTTCCTTGAAATGAAGATGTTGTAATTTAATATTTCCCCTCCCCCCATCGTTAATTCCAAATTGAATCATTCCGTTTCACACACAGTGGACAATAAACACAATGGGATAGGTCTAAAACTTACGAAAATTTTCTGACATCGGAGGGGTTTGAACCTACGACCATCAGGTTCACAGTCCTTAACGATAACCACTACACCATAAGCTTTCGCTCCTGCCGGAAACAGGTAGAAGGAGCTGACCAATGTGAAATGTAGATGCAACTCTCCTCCTACATGTAATGTGCAAAGAATACTTGTTTGTAACAAAGAAAACTAAGGTAGAACGAATCGGCGAAAACATTTAACGGAGAATTGCACATGTTGAAAACTTTTCATTCGATATTTGCGGAGGTATCCTTGCATTGATCTCGAGTGGGAAAAGGGGTAAAATTAATATATCCTGAATTGCCACAAATATAATGAGTTATTTCATTAATATTTTTCAATGTGTTTAAAGCAGTACAGAATTATCGTTAGAGTATCATAATTCAGGATCTTATACATGAAAATATCCCTTTGAACGTGTGTCAATTCATTTTTTATATTATTATATATAAATTCCAGATGCAGAACAATGTAGTCACTATACACTGATTTTACAAATAATGCCACCATGCTGCTGTTTAATAAAATGAGAATCGAAAAAAGGAGAATACCTCGTAAGGACGATCGATCCTATGACCGCTAGCAGCTCAGTCGAGAACACTAGCCACTACACCTCGCTTTACCTTCCGTTTAAACGTCAATTTTTAAGTAATCTGTCCTTCCAATATTTTATATGTCGTTGGGTATACATGTAGTTAAACTTTCACTTTAATTTTGAATTGCTTTCTTGTAGTATAGCAGCTATCAGCCTCCCCGATGGCGCAGTCGTAGCGTCGTTGGAGCGAATTTACAATACCGGACCCCTCCTCGATTTTTGTAATATTTCGCATACTCACTAATTGAGGCCTCCTAATCACGAATTTGAAGTAAAAATTTGGGGGTCACGTGTAGAAATTGCAAAATATGCGAAATTGAGTGGTCCGCGATCGGCACGATTACTAATTATTTACCGGAAAATTTTGTGTTTCCAATACTTAAAAAAATAAATATAGCCTACATTCCTGATATTACTACTACCCCAAATTTTAAATATGCTTGCCTTGCCTAACCTAACCTAACCTTACCGAGAATGGTTAGTGGGGCTATCCGTGAATGGTTTTGCGATAATTGTGAAAACGAAGCAATAAAAAATTTTATTTTCGTAGCACTTTAACGGCAAACGTTCATCATCGAAGACGCCATTTCCGTGTCCTGCAATTTTACGATCGATGCACTGTTGCCAAACGTACCTGCAATCAAATCAGTCCACATTTCACATGTTCTTCTACATCGTGATTGTCACTGTCACTGTCGTCTTCTTCGTCATCCTCGACGCATTTGCATGCTCTCCAAGTATGAAATCAACAGTGTGCCAACGCTGTAGACAGCGTAACTAATTGTGAACGTCAATTGTTCATATCAACAAATATGGCTCCCATACTTGTATACGGAGAGTCATTGCGAAAATTGAAAAGCTTATTTTACAACTTCTACACGTCAATGAACAATTTCTTCACCTCACCCAAACATGTTGACCCGAGATAAATCATCGCGACTAATTATTTGGTGAGTATACGTAAGACGTAGCATAGAAATTACAGAAGGGTCCAGTATTGTAAATTCTTTCCGCGTTGCCTTGTAAAGAAGGGGTCTCGTGTTCGATTCCCGGTGGTCACATAGTGGTTCGGATCCCACTTTAAACTGTAGGTCCAGTCCCGATTAGCCTCACTGTGCATAAAGTGGACTTAAAACACTAAATCAATCAATCAATAGTAGCTATCTTCGAGAAATAATTTGATGCGATGATGAAAAACGAGAATATTAGTAGTTGTGAAAATACGAGTTATTTTTTCTAATTTATTATTGTGATTAGATATTATGAATGGTAACGGAAAATATCTAGAGGCTTGAACATTACAGAACGATGCTCTCTTCCTGTGATACTGTAACGGACGAAATGCTTGTTTACTGATGCAAGTCTCGTGTCCAGAACAGTCTTATGAAATGTATTTGCTGTTGCGCAAGTCAACACAAAATAATTACACCGTTTGCAAATATGTTTGCGAACTGCCAAATGTGAGAAACATTATACGTAGACAGGCGAAAAATTTTATTCATGAAATCACATCACATTTGACAGTGTTTGTCAAGAGATACTCGTGGGACACTGTGTTAAGGTGCTGGACTAAATGCTTCTTATTTTTCTTCATCGAAGAACAACAATTTTTAACGTAGAGCAACAGTAGTTCCGCTCTTTCTAATTGCTTTTAAATTCTTACACATTCCTTTAATTGGGTTAAAAATAAATAGAAATATTGCTTGCATTTCTGTCATTGACGTAGACCAGGCACGTATCCAGGCTTTATTTGAGGAAGGGACCAGACCCAAAATTATATATATATATATATATATATATATAATAGAAAGAGAGAGAGAGAGATTACAAAACAGTTCAAATTGTGCTAGCGCCATTGAAAATTAATTATAATTCTATGTTTAGAAAACGACGGGAGAACATTGGTCGAATTTCCTTTCTTGCTCTTTTGAGAGAATATATATGTACTTCTACAATAGCAATCGCGTTCGGAAACGGTGAAAAAAAAACCTTTGTTTTCAAAGGCAGACAAGCTTGGTAGCGTAGCTTGCTGGCGTTCAAAGTGACTCACGCTATATTCAAGGCCGCTTCTTATCGCAAAACACTGTGCGTCGATGCACAACGTCTGCACCCAGCAAGTTACAAGTGACCAGAGTCGAATTTTGAAGATAATCTGAAGAATGATAGGTTTCATCAGAGGCGGCTAGGTGGGCACTAGCTCAACATACAATAGTTTAAGTCATAATTCCTGACAAACAAAAAGCTTATTAAATAAGTATTCGAATAGTAATACGTGCTTTAACCTGTAACATGTAAGATACTTATTGGGATTACAGCGTAGTAGTGGCAACAGATCCATGAAAAACAAAATAAAACTGAATGGTTGCTTTATTACAGATAAATATTTAAAAATATATATTTTTCTTCATTCACCTTTTTTCTTATTTTGATAATAATAATAATAATAACCCATGGCTCCACAGTCCTGGAAGGGCCTTGACCTATCTCCCGACTGCCAGTCTCCCTTCAACAGTACTGCCTAGAGGTGTGGAGTTCTTCAACCGGTAATGGGGTGACGTGGGATCAGCACGTCGCACCCCAGCCGTTATAGGAGATTTCCCAGACCAGATTACGCTACTCACTCGTATCTCCCCAATTTCCTCACGATGGTGGGTTGCTACCGGTCCTATACCCAGGCCGAGAACCCAAAGACTGAACACAGGCAAACTCGAACCCATGACGTCCCGCAGTCGGAGTCCAAAGCACAGCGCCTTAGACCACACAGTCAAGGAGGGGGACTTTTCTTATTTTAATTGGCTAATGGCGACGATGAGGATGAATAATGAATAGAGAAAGAAATAAAGAAGTTCACGCACAAAGAAGAGGACGAATCTTCAAACCACTTAGATTACGAGTTCAAGCCCTAAATATGAGGATTTTAACCTTAGACCTCAATTTCAAAATTATAAGAAAATGCCTATTTATACTAAACTTCTGATTTAGGACTAAACAGTTTGTAACTGTGAAACTATCCCTGAATGGAAATTCACATTTTTTTTTCATGTGAGTGAGAATTAAATGTGTGGCACACAGATATACTTTTTGCGAAAACGATTAATTCTGTCCTGTCGCAGCATCTCTAGAGCACAGCCACGCATAGCAGAAGAGAAGGAGAGAGAGAAAAGGGGGAAGGGGGGATCGACTGGACAGAGCGAAACAGTGCACGCTGCTGGGAAGGCTGGTAACTGCAGTGGCTTTCCCCCTCCACGCAATCCCGTTCCTCTCACTTCTTCATCGCTGCTCAGATACTTGTTTTCGTTCACCTGCTCCAGAGATAAGTGGGACAGAGTGTAGTTCGCATATATGTAGCAAGTAAACAAACTTATCTCAGAATGAAAATTTCACAGAGTTTTAAAACTTTGCTTCTGCAATGAATGACTGGAAACGGATCACATATATGTAATTCCTTTGCATTTGAAGACTTGAAAGTATCTATTTACTAGATTTCAAGTTGTAAGGAACTATTTCGTAGAAGTTCATGTAACCTTTATAAAATTACAAATAAATTATTCACAAGCTTAGATATACTAATACGCAGCAAGACATTCAGAGTTAAATGCATCTGTATAAAGTAATTCTACAAGTACAGAGCTATATCAGAGTATTGAACTTTTCTTTTGCAGGATAACGTTTACAATATTGAGGCGAGAGGGAAACGAAGGGCGTAGTGTATTGGTTAGAGTTCTTAAAAGCATTGCTTGCGGTCCAAGGTTCGATCCTCCATATTAGAAAACATATTTCCCCTTCTATTAAACAAGAGCATGGTAACATTATTTGTAATAGCAGTGTAAAGTGGCTACATTGTTCTGCATCTGGAATTTATATATAAAAATATAAAAAATGAATTGACACACGTTCAAAGGGATATTTTCATGTATAAGATCCTGAATTATGATACTCTAACGATAATTCTGTACTGCTTTAAACACATTGAAAAATATTAATGAAATAACTCATTATATTTGTGGCAATTCAGGATATATTAATTTTACCCCTTTTCCCACTCGAGATCAATGCAAGGATACCTCCGCAAATATCGAATGAAAAGTTTTCAACATGTGCAATTCTCCGTTAAATGTTTTCGCCGATTCGTTCTACCTTAGTTTTCTTTGTTACAAACAAGTATTCTTTGCACATTACATGTAGGAGGAGAGTTGCATCTACATTTCACATTGGTCAGCTCCTTCTACCTGTTTCCGGCAGGAGCGAAAGCTTATGGTGTAGTGGTTATCGTTAAGGACTGTGAACCTGATGGTCGTAGGTTCAAACCCCTCCGATGTCAGAAAATTTTCGTAAGTTTTAGACCTATCCCATTGTGTTTATTGTCCACTGTGTGTGAAACGGAATGATTCAATTTGGAATTAACGATGGGGGGAGGGGAAATATTAAATTACAACATCTTCATTTCAAGGAACCGAGAAAAATTGGATAATTCTTATAAATATTAAAATTACATTCATGTTTTTAGTGGTATAATCGCAGGAAAACTCAATGATCTTACGTGAAAGATTTCATCTTGCTCTGAACTCAGCCAACATTCTCCAATATATTTCAAAACGTTATTGAGTGTTTCATATCGATAATTTGAGCAATGCATCAATTCTTGACGCCGAGACGATATTTTCTCCAACTACCTCTTCTCTCCTTTCGTTTCCAATCTCTTCTATTTCCTCTTCTCCTTCTTCTTCTCTCCCCTCCTTCTCCTCTGCTTTTATCTCATATCACCTTCTCTATTTTTCTCGCATCTTATCTCATCCCACTCTTCTCCACTCCTCTTATCTCCTTTCCTGTCTTAGATTTCCGACTCCACTGCACTCTTCTCCTCTTCTTTTCATTCTTCCCTTTTACTCCTTTTTACTCTACTCTCGTCTCCTCCCCTCTCGGTTTCCTCCTCTCTTCTTTGCTCCATTTTCCTCATCCCTCCTCGATTTTTTCCTTTCTTCTCACTACTTCTCCTCTCCTCATCTATCCTCTCTTTTTCTCTCCTCTACTTTTCCTCTTCTCCTTTCGCTTTCTCTTTCTCCTCTTCTTTGTCGCCTTTCGTCTCCTCTAACCTGTTATCCTTTCCTTAGGCTCATCAGCGATGAAAAACTAGAAAACCTAGTTTCTTTGTTTTAGTAGGAATTTCGTCATTTGCGATATAATATTGATATTCTTAATAATTTTATACAATAATATTTATTTTCATTTCTTTCGCGTATTTCACAAATATCTATTGAGCATGTGGCAACCCTGAAATTGAGCCTAACTCTACACGCAACCCACCAACGCCTTGTGTAAATTTGGTTGCGTAGTTTAAAATGTCGTTATCCTAAAACTTTTGAGAGACACTGTACAAGAGTAAAGGGAAAGTATCTTATACTGTATATAAAACAAAACAGTGGCGCCGATTGGGTTAAAAAACTATTGGACAAGGACAGTTTACTTTCCCTTGGTAGATAAGATTTATCGTAGTGTGGGGGTAAAAGTGTCAAAAGTGGGGGGGCAACTGCCCTCACACACCGCCAATGTAACAATATTAAAATATATTATAACTTTTAATCCTTGATAATAAGAAATAATAAAAAGTATGGCGTCTGACTACCACGCGGGACTATCTTGTCTCTCGCATACATCAGCTAAGGGGCATACCCAACCTCAAAACATCGCATAGTTAACCCTTGGCGGTTAAGGCGGTCGGAGTGTGCTTCTGATCACACCACACCTCAAATGGTCTAGATCGAGAATCTGTGGGGCCCTTTCCCCACCTCCCATAAATGTGCCTTTACGTTACGGTGCTATATGCAAGGAGAATTTTACCTTGCCTTACATAATGTATAATTTTCCAGTCATTTATCTCTTCGATTCGGGAATCGGATAAACCGATGCATTTCGACACTGATCCATAGATACAATCGGGTATACTAAATGACATAGCAAGTGCTACAGGTCTACCATAAATACAAAATCTTTAGCCAAAAGTCTCCGCGCATCTTCCCCTCCATCGGTTCAACTTGGGCCATAAGGAAGCCGGTGTCGTCCTAATTGCGAACAGTTCTAATTGCAAAAACTTGCTGCCTAAACAGGATTAACCTCGAAGGACAGTGTCCTAATTGCGAACACATTTCTGCCTTTGGACCTACAACTTCCTCTCCCACTTCCTGCGGATAAGATAAAAGAAGACCAAGAAAAAAGAGGAGATGGAGGAAGGATACGACAACGATATTTTAGTAATCCCTTTTGCAATTGAGGAGATTGCTAACACCATAGATTCTCTAAAGTGTGGAAAGGCCCCTGGCCCGGATGGTATCACCAATGAAGTTTTGAAAATACTTAAAAATGAGATTCTTCAAGGTTTGCAAGTTATATATAATCAGTGTTTAGTCCTTGGTCGGTTTCCAGACCAATGGAAGCTGGCCAAACTAACAATAGTACTTAAAGATATTAGAAGAGACCAAGCTGAGGTAAAAACCTACCGACCTATCTGCCTCTTAGACAACATAAGCAAAATACTTGAGAGGCTAGTTGCAGGAAGATTAACTGAGAGGCTATCGATGATACAGCAGTCTGGAAGACAATTTGGTTTTAAACGTGGACTCTCAGTAGAGAATGCTGTAACGACCCTGCGTGGTCGCCATATTTAACTAGGGATGGCCAAACGGATCGGGATCCAAAAGTTACGGATCTGGATCCGGTCCGAAAGTTCCGGATCCGAGAGTTTCGTATCTCAATCCCATTATAATATTACCACACCTTAAAAGGTATCATGATCTTCGATTACAAAGAAATTTTTCATTAGTTAGTCCTACAATAATTTTTTTCAAGTGTTGTTCCTAAAATAGTTTGCTACGCATCGGCTAACACACTCGTGCACAAAAATAATCTTACTTGTTTAACATAAAATGTCAGAGGTGATTTTGTAAATGCCATTGAAACGAATATGTATTCATTCGAATGTCTTGTAAATGAAAACACACATAAATGTAAGACATTCCATTCCAGAATGAAACCTTTAACGCATATAACAAGATAGAAATGTTATACAAAAATTATACAATTTTTCTACAGTTACAGTTTTACAAATTAAAATAAAACATTATAATATATGCAGTGTTATATAATTACAAAGAGTAAGACTAACAAGGGAGGTTATCTAAGTGTCCCCCTCCGATTTCCATGAAACTTGGCAGGTGTATAGTGGGGCCAAATGGAAGAAATACGTCTTTTCTGTTTCAGCTAAAAAACAGTTTTAGGGGGCAAAACCCCCTGAAATGTCAAGATGAGGACAAATTGAAGTGAGGATCTGACCACTGTGTCCCCCTCCGATTTCCATGATACTTGGCAGGTGTGTGTATAAACGGTCCCAAATGAAGAAATACGTGTTTTTTTTTGTTTCGGCTAAAAAATTAGTTTAGGGGGCAACCCCCCCCCCCAAATGTTAATATGAAAACAAATTTAAGTGGACATTTGACCTCTGTGTCCTCCTCCTTCCATTTCCATGAAACTTGGCAGGTGTATACTGGGGCCCAATGGAAGAAATACGTGTTCTTTTGTTTCAGCAAAAAAAACTGTTTTAGGGGGCAAAACCCCCTCAAATGTCAAGATGACAAATTGAAGTGAGGATCTGACCCCTGTGTCCCCCTCCGATTTCCATGATACTTGGCAGGTGTGTGTATAAACGGGTCCAAATGAAGAAATACGTGTTTTTTTGTTTCGGCTAAAAAACTATTTTAGGGGGCAACCCCCCCCCAAATGTTAATATGAAAACAAATTTAAGTGGACATTTGACCTCTGTGTCCTCCCCCTTCGATTTCCATGAAACTTGGCAGGTGTATAGTGGGGCCCAATGGAAGAAATACGTGTTCTTTTGTTTCAGCAAAAAAAACTGTTTTAGGGAGCAAAACCCCCTCAAATGTCAAGATGACAAATTGAAGTGAGGATCTGACCACTGTGTCCCCCTCCGATTTCCATGATACTTGGCAGGTGTGTGTATAAACGGGCCCAAATGAAGAAATACGTGTTTTTTTGTTTCGGCTAAAAACTATTTTAGGGGGCAACCCCCCCCCCCAAATGTTAATATGAGGACAAATTTAAGTGGACATTTGACCTCTGTGTCCTCCCCCTTCGATTTCCATGAAACTTGGCAGGTGTATAGTGGGGCCCAAAGGAAGAAATACGTGTTTTTTTGTTTCAGCTAAAAAACGGTTTTACGCGGCAAAACCCACTCAAATGTCAAGATGCGGACAAATTGAAGTGGGCATCTGACCCCTGTGTCCCCCTCCGATTTCCATGAAACTTGGCAGGTGTGTGTATAAACGGGCCCAAATGAAGAAATACGTGTTTTTTTTGTTTCGGCTAAAAAACTAGTTTAGGAGGCAACCCCCCCCCCCCAAATGTTAATATGAAAACAAATTTAAGTGGACATTTGACCTCTGTGTCGTCCTCTTTCGATTTCCATGAAACTTGGCAGGTGTATAGTGGGGCCCAATGGAAGAAATACGTGTTCTTTTGTTTCAGCAAAAAAAACTGTTTTAGGGGGCAAAACCCCCTCAAATGTCAAGATGAGGACAAATTGAAGTGGGGATCTAACCCCTGTGTTCCCCTCCTATTTCCATGAAACGTGGCAGGTGTATAGAGGGGTCAAAAGGAAGAAATACGTGTTTTTTTGTTTCGGCTAAAAAAACTGTTTTAGGGGACAAAACCCGCCTCAAATGTCAATATGAGGACAAATTGACGTGGGGATCATCTGACCCCTTTGCCTCCCTCCGATTTCCATGAAATTTGGCAGGTGTATAGAGAGGCCTTATGCCCCCTGTTTCATCCTATGCCATATTTACGTGGTTTCGGGGTCAGATCCCCACTTCAATTTCTCCTCATCTTGACATTTGAGGGGGGTTTTGCCCCTAAAACAGTGTTTTTTAGCTGAAACACAAAAACACGTATTTCTTCCTTTGGGCCCCTCCATACATCTGCCAAATTTCATGGAAATCGGAGTGGCATTCAGGGGTCAGATACCCGCGTCAATTTGTCTTCATCTTGACCTTTGAGGGGGGTTTTGCCCCTAAAACAGTGTTTTTTAGCTGAAACACAAAAACACGTATTTCTTCCTTTGGGCCCCTCTATACACCTGCCAAGTTTCATGGAAATCGGAGGGGGAGACTTAGACCTCCCTTGTAAGTGTATTAATTAATTTCATATCGCGCACGCGCGCACACACTATATATGTGTGTGTGCATATATATATATATATATATATATATATATATATATATATGCATATTAGCAGGTAACAATATGTTATAAACCCATTCTTACTTTTCAAAATAGCGCATGTGGGATGGCAAAACGGATCCGGATCCGAAAAATTTTAGGATCCGGATCTGGCTATCCCTACATTTAACGACCCTACGTGGTCTCCATGTTATATTTTATTAAGAATATTTTGATAAAGAATGCATGCTAAATGTCCCTGCGAGGCGTACGCTTTTAGTTTAAATGTGTTAACGGATCCACCTCTACGATAATTAGTTTCGCTTATTATTTGACCCTGTGTGGTTGCTGTATTCTGTAAACGTTAACGGATCTACCTCTATGTTTATTAGTTTCGCTTATTATTAGACCCTGCGTGGTTGCTGTATTCAGTAAATGTTATTAATTATTGTCATTTACAATGTTTAACTCGTTGTTTAGAATTGCAGAGTCCTGCGAGGCTCATTATAATAATTAATAATTATTAATTGTATTGTCTGAATGCACACAGTTTTACTTTATATTAACGCGTGCATCTAGTGATTTTCCCACTAGTGATTTCTCAATGTCAAAACCTTGATATTTCTCAGTACGAGTTTGCTATATGTAAAAAAATGTGTTAGCAACTCGTACTTGTAGTTCAAATTTTCACCACCAATGCGCGGCCCCCGCGAGTATAAAGCCAGCGCAGGCAGGCCCGGAGCTCAGTTGGCTCCCTGATGTCAACGGGCAAACATTCAGGGTTAACTGGCCTCCCAGCCTGAGATCTAGAAGCCATCCCAGAAGGAAGGA
The DNA here is from genome assembly GCF_977018435.1 of Lepisma saccharinum. Lineage (NCBI taxonomy): Eukaryota > Metazoa > Arthropoda > Insecta > Zygentoma > Lepismatidae > Lepisma > Lepisma saccharinum. The sequence continues at coordinate 219,430 of NW_028143137.1, forward strand.
CGGAGAAAGAAGAAAGAAGAAGAAGAGCCTAGCAGCAACCTACCTACCTGGTCCGCTCGCTTAGGCTGATAGGTGCCTAGGATCTACCTGCCCGGCTTGTCTGGGAGCACCCGGACCTTCCTTTCTAACCTGCCGTCCCTTCCTATGAAGGTAGACACCGATTGGCTTGCCAATTCCCAGCTAACGCTGGGGGTGTCGCGGCATCCTTTAATCCTTTTACCCTGCGCCCGTTATTCGGGAGTACCGATTGGTTTCGGCCAATTCCCGGCTGTGGTTGGGGTACTACGCACAACCTACTCTCTTTTACACAAGAACCCGTGACTTCAACGGCGACCAAGGCCCTAAATAAAATTAGGTCCCCATACTCCCCCTGGCGCCTCACAGCCAGGAATAAATTGGATGTTCCCTGCCCCCTTATCTCTTCGAGACCAAAGGTGGTACAGGTAAAAGCACGTGTGTGGTACAAGTATATGCACGCACGTGGTAAGGGTTTCAGGTAAAGACACGTGTGTAAGTGTGCTAACGGACACCCTTGTGTTGAGATTATAATAAACATATATAAATATATCTATTAAGCTGGTATAGTCTTTCCTTACACCCAGCAAGCCCTGAGATAATTCTGAGTCCATGTTCTACGGCTGACAAAAAGTTAGCGCATATGGGTAGACTTTTGCCGTCCACCTAATTGCAAGGTTTAGTGTGTAGAACGCAGCCCGTGGCAGTACTCCTGCGCTGTGTTGTTAGTGTAGTGCAGAGCACGTGGGGAGGACGTTGCAATGCCTGAAGGACTCAAGTTGTCCAGTTGAACCAAATGAAATATGTCTTGGGGATAGCTCTCGACATTGGAGGAGCCTTTGATAACTTGTGGTGGCCGTACGTCCTGAAGACACTAAGCGATCTACGGACACCTAGATTGCTATATAACATTATTAAGGATTACCTCAATAATAGGACGGCATAATATGAATATGGAAAAGAAGAGATCTCTAGGAGTCTAAACAAAGAGTGTCCCCAGGGCTATGTCCTGGGACCCCTATTGTGGAATATCGCCATTGATCCGCTCCTTAGGAATCTTGAGAAGGAAAAGACTGTGTTACAAGTTACCGCGTATGCAGATGATGTAGCTACTTATATTGGTGGATGCCAACAACAGATCAGACCTGGAAAGGAAAGCTACTCAGGCACTGAGCATTGTGAGAAATTGGGGCCAGGACTCGAAAATGGAGATTACTAGGAATAAGAGTTACCATATACTACTAAAGGGTAAACTTCTAAGGAACCCAAGTGTGAAATACAACAACTCAAATATTGGAAGCTGAATGAAGATTAAGTATCTAGGTGTAGAAATAGACACAGGAATGAAGTTCAGAACACATAATTACGGGTGTGGTAACAAAGGCTAAAACCGCATTACATAACGTGCTCAGCATGGGAAACGATGCTATGAAGATCAATAGACTTGCTGAATTAATCTCCAAGAGTGAGTATGAACTTTATAGATCCAACCCGAGGACTCTTACTCCACCAGAGGCCTCAACACCAGACTTGGAGTATACCTGTGTTAGGCGAAGCTCGAGACCAAAACCAACGAGATGTAGTGAAGTGATTGGTGGCGTGAGTGATGTAAAAGAGAAAGAAGAGGAACTGAAGCTTTATGAAGAAGGTCCAACGTCCATAAACAGAAGACGGCATTATATTAAATCTCTATATTAATCTCCCTGGCTTTGGAGGACAAGTAAAACTTGTCGGAAACCTGTGATAGTGCAAAATGAGATGTAATCCTATCTGAACTTACAAGGATACATCACACAAAGAATACAGTGTTGAGTGAGTATATTTAGCGAAAGAAGAAGTCATAAGAAGATACTGAGTAGAACTGAATACCCATTGAATGTGGAGAGTGACCAAGGATCTTACCCAAGATGAGAAGTAAGTAACTGGGATCATCTCATCTCTGATACAAGACATTCTGCGGTGAGAAGAAGAAGCTAAGGAACATCCATTTCTCGGATGTCCTGCTCTTAAAGAGATTCCCCTTTTATTTTGGGAACAACTGGTCTAAGGACTGTCTCACTAAAATAATCTCGCTTCATCTAAAAGCGATTCTCACATAAATACTTCTTACTCAATGTACATTGTGAAATTCATATCTACACCAATAATTGTATTTTACACAAGTTAACCTGCTGGTTTCAGAAAATTCGTGGTCTAAGAACCTTAAAACATATAAGTATATTCTCTCTTTCTTTCTTCTTTTAATCATGATGTTTCATTTTATATACTCTATTTATTATATTATATCTTATTCTTATTGTTATATTTTTTTCTTTTATGTTATTCTTGCATTTTATAATTTTAAATTCTATGTCATGTATATCATTTGTTATTATCAAGGATATCTCCTCAAGTTCTCATGTCTGAATAAAAACACACCTTGGGTTCAATATTAGGAACCAAGGTTACTGAACCTCTCCTCAATCCTCAGTACATCCTTACCCTCTCCCACTTAAATAAAGAGAAATCCTGTGTTCATATGAGCTTCACACCATCAGTACATATATTTTATTTCCTTTATTTTCCTGTAATCACCATTAAATGATTACGAGATTAATGTACTTTCACCAAAAGTGTTTCTGATATCTACAAAGTCCTTATATACATTATTGTAAACATTATTAATTTATAGTGATTTAAATCAGTGATTTTTTTTTTTCAGAAAAAAACTACCTGATTTATATCAATCCACCCTGCCTGCTAATGCTCCTAGCCACTTTTTCGTCAAGAAAAGAAAAAAAAATCATCCAACATGGAAGTCAATCAGGTTGGCTATTGTTGCTAGTCAAACCAGCTGTCTCTCTGAGTCACAACCAGTGATGTGCCGTAGACTATAAGTTTACGTCTACATACGTTCTCTACACGTAATCTACGCGTAGATTACATTGGGTTTTAGTTTACATAGACTACGTAGACAATTTAAAATTAATTTTCGAGGCTTTCATGAAAGAAAAGTGACATTTTGAACTATATTGGTTCCTAACAAACTGAAAAGAATCCTATTTACAACAAAATTTCTCTTCTCTTCTCTCATCAACTATGGAAGAAGATAAATAGTATGCAAAAAACAACAACAGATGGCAGTCGTGAGGCAAGAGTGGTCTTTTCCTTATAAAACACTAGTAGAATATTTCCTATGTTAGGTATTTTTCCTAGGTGAGAAATTGTTCGAATTTGGAAGAAAGAGTATGAAAAGTTCTCCTCACACATCAGCAACTGATACGCAGTATAATATTATTTTTATTCCACGGCGCGCCTTGCTAAGTTATCACCTTTCGCCATGTTGTTTACATAGAATACGTCATCTACGTATATAAAATAGTCTACGTGTAGAATGTAGACTATAGTTGTTTACGCGTAGACGCACATCACTGGTCACAACCCTTATTAGTTTTTGAAAACAGGTTTTTTAGTTGTATGTGTTTGCAATTAGGAAATTGAAGTATTTCCTCACTTTTATGTGTTCGCAATTAGGACGATTTAGGCACCGTGCGCAATTAGGACTCATCCAGGAAGCGTGCTCCACTCTGCCCCTCCTTTCCACAGGAGTTGCGGGTCTGCGCAGGTTCTTTGGCCTGTGGTTTCACTGCAGTTGATCACGGCATTAATTGATCTCATTAGTCAGTTCTTTCAAGCATTTCCATCCATTAAATAACTACGGTATTTTCCACTTGCTAATTACTACAGATATCGCATATCTCTATCAAAATTGGTCAATATTGATTTACAGAGTTGGTACAGAGAATGAATGAAATTCATATAATTTTCAATTAATTATGTGATTTTACTCTGGGAAGTTCGACTTTGAAGACAGCATAAAACGGAATCACATGTTTTTCTTCACAGATTTTGTACCAGAGCCAGAATAAGATTAACTCCAAAAATATTCAGTAAAGAAACGCTATATATGTTGTTCATATTATCAATTTGTAGCATTCGGAAGGTAAAATGTTTTACAGCGCCATCTTTGTTGGTTATTTAATTTCTGTTCGTCTTGCGTTAAGAGCAGCATTAAAAATAGTAAAAATTATATGAAATTTATTAAAATTGCTAACTACTGCTACCTTCTTCCAGTATCGTTTTGTCTAAATTTTCCATGGGTTGACTGTCACTTGTTAGTCTTTCAGAGAAGGATTGTACAGTCACGGACACTTCTGAGTTGTAACGATTCCATTGAAAGTTAATTGGATTTTTACAACCCAGAAGTGTCAGTGACGATACCGTTTAGCTATCCATACCAGAGTTCCTCAGGCCTGTAACGGGGGGGTTAGACTATAAAAAATAGCACAATTTAGCAAAGGTAACCCCAACTTCAAGTTAAGACATCTCTAATGAAACGGAATTGGCAAAATCCGATTACTCCACGTGGACTTGACAAGTACCGTCAGTTCCTATAACGGACGCTATTGGTGGGAAAGGTTTGAGGGGAGGATTTACTGGGCTTCACGTGGACGTGACGGGTGGTTGTTTACTCCTGTAACAGAGAGAACTGATCTTTCGGAACTTTCTTTGAAATAAAGTGGCGTTCGAATCAGGATTGAATTGATGAGTCCTTTGTGAACGATGAAATTGTTCATGAACTGCTATAAAATAATCGCGCACTTTCAACGTGACCTTCGGGCATCTTGTACGCTCGGATGTTAAACACAGGGTTTCTCAATACTTTGGAAATATCGTCATGTACAAGTTAAGGAAGGGAAAGGAATGAGTATGTTCCATTTCTTGTAAAATTTAGAACTCAACATTCTGTATGTATGTGCTCGTATATTGTTCAAATACTGAAAATATTATCTATTTCTTAATAATAAACTGAGTAAGTACTGTCCCTATTTAGAATAGTTACGTTTTATATGAACGAATTCAATAACCCCATACGAAACTCTAAGTGTCATTCACTCACCATTGTTCTCGGGATGAAAATACCCTTTATTTAGCTTCCCTAGCAACGTCCACTTCCATGGGCAATAACAAATATGGAAAATAGTGTTACATCACTAAACATTTAATTAAAAAGCCATGAGGTAGCTATTTTCGTATTTTGAGTAGTACGTTTTAGAGTTTATGTAAACTCTGGACTGAATCTTCTTATGTACGATAGATGTCACTCTTGTTTGATGCACCTCTTGTAACTTGGAATTGAACCATCTGCGTTAACTGCTGATCTGTGGATAAAGTAGGAGAAAAAATGTCTCAAAAGGCGTTGCAGGGTACATCTAAAAAGGGTATTCTCACCCTTAAAAATGAGGTAAGTTAGTGATCTTTTAATTATCTCGGTGAGGAGTCGTAATGGAAACATTTTTTGCCTCAGGGGCGATATGTTTTATTCATAATGTATGTAAGTAACCCGTAGCAGCGCACGAAATAGCCTACCGTTGAAATATCTCCTGAAAACTCCATTACCAGGTTGTCGGTGTTACAACTGAGTGACCAAATGCTGTACTTCATTGAATCGATGCTACGTGACGTCATGACGCGGAATTGAAGCATGCACAGCAGTTTGTGATAAGTAACAACGGACGGTTTAGAATATGCAATTCCTGCGGAGAAATTTACTATTCAATCACAGTGTGTGGCGCTTGGGTGTAGAGATAATGGTTGCCTGCATTGCGTAACCTTGTAGGGCTATGACCAAGCCCCCCCCTCTATTGAAAGTTGCACTACTCTTACTCCTCCGTTTTTGCCACAACCCCCAAACACTCAAATACAACGCTTATGTCTAGACCGAAACTAGAAAGTAGGAATTTCGGTGGCGAGATCCGAAGTCAGATATTATCATGATCTGCCATCAAGTCGACGATAAGATTTCATGACCACCAACTTCGACGAAATTCATCTAAAGTAAAATAATAATAATAATAAAATAAAATAACTGTATCAAAGTTTTAGGTAACCATTTGAGCAAAACAACTTGACCATATTTCTTATGTTTACTGTAGCCAGACAGAGAGGGTGGAAAATTACTAAAGATATGAGGTACCTCAGCCCATTTTTCAATATTATTCTCATTTGTTATAAATGTCTGAAAACGAAAAATCACGGCATGAGGATAATTTCAAAATGGCCGCCAGATCCAAATGTTCATTTGTTTATATTTGAACACGTAAATGATATAGAAATAGGTTATTAAATTGTTAACGATAGGGGTTCGAATCCCGGCCTGGACATGGATGTTTGTGAGTGTCCATTCATCAATTTCATCATATCATCACTCATCCCCATCTTCGTAAATTAGCCAAAAGTGGCACAAAACGCGAAGTAAAATAAAGCAAATCAATCAATTGTTAACGATTTTAAAAATGGTGAAGTGGCAAGGATTGGTTGATATGGTATTGAATAACCCCGAATAACAAACGAATCTAAAGAGATCAGGTGGTTCGGATCCCACTGTAAACTGTATGTCCAGTCCCAATTAGCCTTACTGTGCATAAAATGTACTTAAAACACCAATTCGAACCAAACTCTTTTAAGAGATCAGGTGAAAGAATAACTAAGAACTTAAAGTATTATACTTGGTCCGGTAGTACAAGGTGTATCAACGATGATGGTTAATCGCACGACAGAAAGGCGAGGAACTTGGCAGATGCTAAACATGAACCAAAGAGTACCAACTGTTGACGTCACTGGAATTGGCCTCTATTGTGAACACGTCGATCTATCAGTCCAGAACCATAGCCCGCTACGATCCTTCCAACCTAGACACTCGACCAGTCCGCACGCTATTGAAATAATTACAATTTCTGGCGTTACCCATCTAATGGCGCTGAACAGTCTGCTTCAACCAAAGACGCTTCCAAAGCAGGTGAACTTCACGACTGAGAGGGTTGTGGTTTAAGTATTTAGGTCTTTTTCTGTCGACACAATTGGAATTAGGAATGTGCAGATAAATTCAATTATCTCTTCAGAATGACAATTATTCGTGGAACACACCAACTAATTTGCACTTTCTCAATGCCGGTAGTAGGCTCTCTATGTTCTTGTAGATTTAGTTTCAAACACACTCTAAGAGAGGCACAGCATTATCGATGAATTTTCTGATTAATCCACGAAACACCAATAAAACTCGACGATGGATAGTGCATCATTAGAGTTTTCTCAATGTATAAATTATGTCCATACGTGCCGAACTACGCGTACAAGATGAGATAGATAGTTATGCGCTGGATTTGGAGCAGAGTGTGAATTCTATAATTTTCTTCGTTTTAAATTCAGCAATAAGCAAATGAAGACAGCTGTGCCGATTTCTGCCGACGAGCTCTAAAGAAAACCAATAATAATAATTATTATCATTATTATAACATAACAGGGTGATTGAATCTCAAAACATCAATTACTCATTTGTGTACAACATGATGTGACACATTGGCGTATCCAGTGATGGGCTAGAAGGGCATTCCCCTAGAAAACGAGGAGTAAAGATGCCATTTGGTTCATTGTATTTTTACGTCAGATCAGAAGTAAAATATATGTTATTCCATTTTCAAATAATTCAAAATAAAACATTGCCACAATATAGAAGTATACATTTATTGCACCCCTGGTGAAACGTTGTTTGCCCCTTCAAAGGGAAAAATAATTGTTTGTCCCCTCCCCTGAAAGTACCTTAGGGGTATGCAGTTAGGTCTCCACACATTCTCGATCTCGGACATAGCAGAAGTGACGTGATCAACACCAGACGCATTTTCGCACCCAGTGATGTGAACCTGCATTAGATCCAGATCAGGAACACCGATGGAAAAATTTTCAAGAGATGACCACCCAGGGAATCGAATCGGGTTTCCCATGTGGTAACCTGAAACTTTATCGAGTGAACAACAACGGTTTCTTCTTCCTTACTTTAGGACTAAAAGTGGTAAACGTTGTAAGTGCAAAAAGCGAAAGTGTTGGGAAATCGCATCGTTCAGCACATCAGCCCGTAAGAACGTTCACACTAGTGACCTCTTTACACGCCCTTTGAAGTACTTAGAGGGCTACCAGCCACTTTTCACGTTTACCACATTATAAAGCATGGCACATTGCACAGTTTAACGTGGAAAACGGTGTTTGAATTATTGTGGCACTTACAGCGATTACCAATTTTAGTATTCAATTAATGTATTCGGAATTCACAACCAGGGAAAATATTTTTTTTCTTTTAAAAGAATGGCGGAATGTGAGCGATTTTTTTCGGCATGCTATGAAAACGCGTGTCATTGTTGAATGTTGCGTGCCAACTTCGCAATATTCGATGTTTCAATTGGAACAAATCACTGGTTAACAGGACGAATCAGGACTATAATACCAGGCACTTTGCACCGCTACTTTCGAAGTTAAGCTACTGTTTCCAAATAGCTTACATTTTTCGGCTGTTCTTGTCTTAACTTGCTTTAAGGGAGGTTCCACTTATCCCTTTGTACACAAAGCAATAGTAAGCATAAACTCGACCATACACAAAATAACAATTAAACATCTACTCACTAACAACGTATATGCACAAAGGTGCACATGCGAAGTTCACTCTGCACGGGTCAGGGTTGAGCGCCTCTAGCGGAGAAAAGTTTAATATCAGCGAGCACAGAATTTGTAAGGACAAAAGCGCCGAGACTGAAAGGATCGGAGCAGGTTGTGACAGAACAAACTTAGAAGTAACGATGTTGATGGTTTTGATTTACTTAACTTTCTTTAAACCCCTGGTGAAGAAAGTATTGCTGTGACACTCGTATCAGTTTGGTTCCCCAATGCATAATACACACAGATTTTAAAATGTCAAAATGAAAAGTTAACTGAACAATTCGAACGGTATGTAGAAGGTGACTCAGCGTTCATCTACCATTTTGATTCACGTAGTACTCATGTTGCCCCAGAGTATAGGGATGAGGCGATGTGCGCAGACACCATTTCAGTCAACATGGATCGTTGGTCGGCTGCACATCGTGCATTTGCTGTTGAGACATTTTTCAAGAACAGCTAATCTCTTGTCATGACGCAGCGACTGTTTAAAACGGCCCTTGAATATTGGAAGTTATGGGAGGATACCCAATCGCCACAACACCAACTGGGTGAAGAAGTTCGCACAATAACTTCTGCGTTGGACAAGATGCCATACCGGCAGCCACATTCTTGAGTATGATTGAATATGTGCTGAATTGCTCGAGTGCGCGAGTGCATTAACCAGGATGGACATGATGTTATTTTAAAAACATAGCAACGTTTCGTGTGTAGTGAAAAATGACATACATGTGTGTTGGTATCATGTTTCAAAGTGGTAGATGAACGCTGGGTCCCCCTGTATATGGGTATTCCATATGTTGTGTTCGATGCATAAAACGCAGTCCGGGAGCTCAAATTTCAGCATGTAGTCCGCGTAATACAGGGTGGGTCTAAAAGTCCCAGTACAGCCTATTGTTTTTTAGAAATTGTAAGGAAAATGAAACATTTGAATACACCAATGTAAATTGGGTATGACAGCCCACCTTTTAGGGCATAACACAACAATGCAGGCCCGTAGCCAGAAATTCTTAGTGGGGGGGGGGCGAAGTCAATCCTAGAGGGGGCAAATTTGTAATATATTGTGTTGCATTGGCAGATATAGCAAGGCACTTGCCCCCCCCCTCCTCCAAAAGTGATAAGTAACAGGAAATGAGTGATATCTTGAAACTCCAACGAACAAAAAAAGTCGAACAACATGAAATAACAACATTTCGATAATGACCTATCAGACTACCAAAGAATATAAAAATAAAGTTTAACATAAATAGGCTAATCGGGACTGTATCTACTTTATATTTACAGGTCAATAATTTTAATAGACGATTAATATGTACCAACAGCTTTGGGCTTCTCTGCAGAACTGATCAAGAAATTCCTTTATAAATCGTGCTTCATAATGATTACCTCTAGTTTCCAGTATGCAAGATTTTTACGCACAAAGGAATCTAACGAGAATGCAACAACACCATTGTGTTTTGTTATGCAAGAAAAATCGAATTTAGTAAATAATAATGGTTACATATTATCTACACTTTGATGAATTGTGTAAAAATTTGTAATACATATTTTGTAGGCCTACTTGCTAAAACATTAAAACATGGGTCCCTTACTCCACCATGGATTCTATTTGATTCAAATAAAAGACTCTTGCATCACTACAGGCAATGTTTGCCCACTGCTTACGTTAACCATTTTGCAAAATATTGCGTTGTTGAAATACTGTGTTTGACACCCGACAAACAAATAGGAATCACTTGATTGATCAATGACTTCTTGGATTACAGTGCCATCATTAATATTTCATATCAAGTTTTATAGAGGGAAATGTTGTATCCTGTTTACATTATGAAAAATACCTTCCTTAATGACTGTGGTACAAAACCGAACGATGTAAGAGGTCTCCTTCGCCTTACCCCATTTCCGCGTTACAAAGTCTCTGGGCCGCTTATCGCCATCACTTTTTGAACAGAAGCGTACAAACCCCAAATATCATTATCTTTTATGCTGATACAGTGATACTGATTTCTTCCAGTCACAGAATGGCTTAAGATCTATAAATAAAATTAGCAAAAGAGTTGACATAATTATTTGTCAAAAGATAAGGTTGTGCCTGAGGTACTTTAACAGACAACGTTTGCTACAAACAAAATGTAATATTATAAATATAAGAAAATAAATAGGATATAATTTGAGAGATTTTCAATGGTATTTGTTTGACTGTAGCTTTTTTGTACTTGTCATTTTCGTGAACCTATATTCATAGGGTGCCGCCTGACAACCCCCACAACTTTCACAGTGTGTACAGGACATCAAGGCAAGCAACTTTTCTCAGTCACTATTTGCTCGTCTAATTCTTCTTTCGATCTTACAAGCAATCGAAATATGGCATCATCTATCCTTAATGTATGCAATCCCATTGATAGCTTCGCAGTTGCAAATGGCATTTATTTTTACTACCGTTTAAAATTCTGAGCAATATATAACATGCTATGGAAACTATATCATGCAAACAGTCAGGGTTAAAACTTAATTTTTCCTTTATAAAATGGATATCATAACACACACCTATGTTGCTTATCATATTTGATGTGTTTGCATAGAGAAATGATTCATAATATTTAATTGATTGATTGATTGACTTACTTTTTTTTTACATCGCCTTTTATGCCGCTTTTGGCTAATTTGCAAAGATGGAGATGAGTGGTGATATGATGAAATTTATGAATGGACACTCACAAATATCCCTGCCCAGGCCGGGATTCAAACCCGGGACCCCTGGCGTCGTAGCACGATGTGCTAACCACTCCGCCACAGGGCCCGGCTCATAAGATATGAAATTGTTATTTACACTCCATATGATGCTTAGTGTAACCCGTATCTATCTACACATTTTATCGCTTTCTAACCGAAAGAATAAATGTGAAATACTATCACATTTTCATCGTATTTCATAATAATTTGAGCCGGTAAGTTGTCCTACATCTTTCACTAGCCGACCTCCATGATGGGATGGTTACATAACACATTACGAAGCCAGGGGTTCCAGGTTTGAGCCTGGGCATGAGTGTTGTTTGTGAGCAGAGGCGAAATCTTAAATTTTTATCTGGAGGGTCAAGTACCAGGGCAAACGTGCCAATAATAGTAATAATAGTAGTGGTGGTAGTGATAGTAATAATAGTAACATTAAAAGACGTTATTATCGTCGTAAATCGTGCAAATGGGGTAGAAGTCGGTGCTAAAACATTTGTGTTTGAACAAATGATTTGAAATAATTTTTCCAACACGTTCAATTTCATGTTAGCTAATAATGGAAAACAAGCACACAAACTATTTTTTCGAAAGACAGAATATGCATGACGAACGTTATTGTACATATGACAGGTATAACTTTCATGTACAACATATATTTTACACATATGCAACATGGAGCGACGTAAAATAAGAAAATACATGTGCAACATGTTAACGCTAAATTGTGTACGTATTCAAAGTTTATTTAATATGTATATATATTATTTAAATACATTACATGATAAATTCATTCGCCAAACTGTCTCAAATGCGCGCGCCGCAAATTTGCGAGCGAAGCGAGCAAGAAAAGTTTACGAAATGTACTTTCATTTGTATAAAATTTGAAATCGAGGGGGCAATTGCCCCTCTGTGCCTCCTGCAAGTGCCTTTAACCGTCTGGAAGAAAAATTCAAGAAACACTTGAAAATTAATTTCATTTTGAGTATCCATTTGTCCTGCTATCCTTAGATTCTGCTAGTCATGTATCTTTACTTCAATGTTTGCCCCCCTCTAGATTGGGCATCCGTTCAAGATTGGAGGAGGGACAATGCCCCTGCCCCCTGGGGTGGCAGCACTGTGTGTGTGTGTGTGTGTGTGTGTGTCTCTTCATCAATTTCACGTCATCACTCATTGTCACGATTAGCTAGATGTGGTAGAAAAGCAACGCTAAGTAAATGTAAATATATATATATATATATATATATATATATACACACACACACACACACACTCCCCTCTCTCTCTATCACATGAATCGCTATTACCAAACGGTGGACTGGAGAAACAAAAAATTATGCAGTTTAAACTTCATAGCAACACATCCAAGAAAAACATTCAAACACATTAGGGACCTTTAATACAAGACTTCTCAAAATGTCACAACTGTTCTAGATACTTAAAATTGCGAGATCATTTCCCGAAATCTGAATGTGGAAGGTAATCCCCCCCCCCAAAATACTGATACATTATACGGAATACCACACACGTTCATAAATCATAAAATCAATAAATGTATGTTACGTTGCTAGAGTAAAAGGGGATATAATATTGTAAAGAGCAGTGAGAATTCCAGGTAGGAATGTGTTGTGTATTTCTCACAGGGGGGGCAGAGCAGTCTCTCAGGGGGGGCAGTTGCCCCCCCTGCCCCCCATCTAGCTACGGGCCTGCAACAATGGCCGCCATTTTGAATTGCCATCCATTATTTTAAATGGGAATGGGGTCATGTGGGGTATCAAAACATGAACATTTTGCCAGGAATATATTTGTTTCAAAGGGATCTAACATTTATCTTAACAGTGTAATTACAGTTAACAGTATATTTTTTACCGGGCAAGTTAAGACTACTACAGTGTTTACAAAATGCAACGTCCTGCTCGAGAAAAGTGCTTGCCACACCTACACGAGCACGTCAGCTGGGTGCAAGTCTACTAACTTGGCCACGACCAATCAGTAGCACCATACGCTCTGCAAAGTTTTACCCATCATGCTAACCTTTCCTCCAGCGGTGGTATGAGACTCTATTTCACTCAGGGATCGGGAATAAGTACACTGTCCAACGTTAGAGAAAGTTTAATGAATGTAGCTGGATACACTTATGCAACTATAAACGTTGTAAGTTTAGCACACGCCCGTGTAGGATTTGGATTGGATTGATTTGGTGTTTTAAGTCCACTTTATGCACAGTAAGGCTAATCGGGACTGGACCTACAGTTTAAAGTGGGATCCGAACCACTATGTGCCCCCGCCGGGAATCGAACCCGGGACCCCTTGACTACAAGGCAACGACGGTACCACTGCGCCATCGGGGAGGCCTCGCCCGTGTAGGATATTACACTCACTTGGCCAATATATTGCCACACAATGGGGGGAGAATGGCTTCTGCAAACTGGGAACAGATACACTGCTGCGCTGTCCTCTGGGGTCGTATCCTTAGCTCCAACAAACGTCAGGAAGTGCAGTCCTTTGCTAGCGCCGACTTCTATAGCTGCAGGCTTTTACAGGGAACTGTTGGCTTTCGGGGAACAAAGGGGCATCTATTAGGTTCACCCTCACGATAACCGTAGTATTTCACTGACCTGTAATTTACCTTCTGGGCGGTTGCCTAGAAACCCCACACCACACTATCCTGGCGGGGTGCCGCAGGTTGATAGGGGGAGGAAGCCTCTCGCAACAAGCGGAGCGGGTCCTCTCACTCTAAAGTGGAGTTTTTCTCTCTCGCCCTTAAGCGGAGTGGGTATCTCTCACTCGAAAGTGGAGTGGGTTCTCTTGCCAAAGGCAGAGGTCAACCTCTCTCGCTGGAAGGCGGAGTGCGGCTTTTCTCGGGTGCTTGGCCTCTCGCAAGAGCGGAGTGCACCTTCCTTCCTTCCTTCTTTAAGAAGCTTGGCCTCTCGCAAGAGCGGAGTGCTCCTTTCTTCCGGGTCAGTTGGTAAGAGAGATCTTATCGTGAGCCGACCTGAAAGCCAACTGAAGAAAATCTGCTCCGCGGCTGGTTATATAGCCTCGGTTCAGGTAGCGCCTCTAGCGCCGTTCACGCGAACTACGTGGAACCGTGCTAGAGCAGGCAAGGCCATCTCTACGGCAGACGATTGAACTACGTGCTCAAGGCACAAACGATAAATACATATTATAATATTAAACGTGTGCTAAACGTTAATATACAATTATAAGAAATATTACATATTCTTTGCGACCACGCAGGGCCTTATTAAGAGAACAATAATAAATCACTACTGATAAACAAAATTATCAAAGCAGGTATTAACACATGTAACATTGAACAAGTAAATAAAATAACTTTGAACCTAATAACAATGGTTACATATACATCGAGTAAATAAACATTAGCGTTACTAATGAGAATGATCTCTCAGGATCATTACAAATGCCCCTCTCCTGGGGAAAAATTTTGAAGAAATTTAAGTTCAAGTTCTTAAATCAAATTCCAAATTTCTGAAAAATTTTTTGAACACTTAACACACATTTATCTCCCCTAGTATTTCACTTCTCCGTCCGGGGGAACACTGAAATAGGCGCAGATTATCGAAGTTCACTCGATCCACGCTTTGCTTCGTCTTGGGATGAACCAGCAAAGCAGTGTTGTTTCGAAGGTCAGTGGCAATGAAAGGGCCGATGAACACCTCGAAAAGCTTAGCTATAGTTCTAGTCTTTCTAGAGCTAAGCTTGTGATTCCTCACTAACACTAAGTCATTTTCGCGTAATTCCCGGGCATGTCCTTTAGTTTTAAACTTGCGTTTTTCACACTTTCTTCTCTCACGGGTCTTAGCGAGGATTAACTTTTGGTTCCAATTGGTAATTTGGGCGTCAGCTTCGTCATTGGGCCAGGTGAAATGGTCCAGCACTTCATTGGGCATTGTCGGTTAAAGAATAATTCCGAAGGAGCATATCCAGTAACTTCTGACACAGAATTGTTCAGCAACCATGAAATGTCTGTTAAATGTTTTGACCAACGCTGATGTTCACTATGGCAAAACAGTCTAAGCAGTCTGACTATTTCTTGGTTCATTCTCTCTATGGAGTTACTACTGGGGTGGTAAGCTGTAGTGAAGAAATATTTGATTTGCTTGCCGTCAAGATATTCCTTCCATATGTGTGACGTAAACTGAGTCCCTCTGTCGGATAAGATGGCTTTTACTTTAGGGAAATGTGTAAAGAAACCTCTTTCCATTACATTTACTACTTCTCTGGCAGTTCCACGACGTAATGGATAAACTGATACAAACTTGGTACCTACATCCACAAGGGATAGTATATACTGATAACCTTGTGAGATAGGTAATTGACCTATTAAATCAATTGACAATAGTTCATGAGGCTCCTTTTGACTAATGTGGAGTTTTTCCTTAAGAATGCCCAACTTATCCATTTTAGTTTTAGCACAAGTAAGACAGTCTCTGATATGCCTAGCTATATCTTGCTTTAACTTTGGCCAAAAGTATCGGAGTTTGACCCTTTTAAGAGTTTTTCCCAACCCAAAATGTCCTTGCTCATCATGGTTGTCTTTTATAACTTTGGTTTTAAATTGCTCAGGCACACATAATTTCCACGAAATTTCGTCACCAGAAGTCTTTCTGAACAATAAGTTCCCATGAACTTGGTATAATTTTCGCAACTTGGCCTCTAAAGGAGAGTCTTCTTGAGAGTTTTGGTTTAGAAGCTTAATGATAGGCTGACAAAAATTATCAGTTTCTTGTGCTTTGGTCCAATTCTCAGCATTCTCTAGCTCTTCTCGTTCTTGCCATATGTAATTTACATGAAAAACTTGGGATTCTCTTCTATATGATTATCCTCTGCTGGATACCTACTGAGTACATCGGGAATTACATTATCCTTTCCTTTAATGTAAATTATTTCGAAAGAGTAAGATTGTAATTTTAATGACCACCTAGTAAGGCGACAGTTCCAGTTCTTGGAATTTTGTAGCCAAATTAGACCTCTATGATCTGTGTAGATTTTAAAGTGTCTTCCTTTTAAATAAATTTCAAATTTATTTACACCAAATAATACTGCCAAGCATTCTAACACGTGAATAGAATAGTGCATCTCATTATCCTTTAGCTTTCGGCTAGCATATTGGATGATGGCTTTTTCACTTCCTTCTTCTTGAAACAGTATGCAACCAAGACCTTTAGTAGAGGCATCACTCTGAATGCAAAATTCTTCGTTCAGATTAGGTTGAGCTAAGGCTGAGGCACCAACTAATTCTTCTTTGAGCTGGTTAAAAGCTGTTTCTTGATCTTGATTCCAAGTCCATGTACAAGCCTTGGATAATAGCTTCACTAGTGGTTCTGCCTTTGCCGAAAAGTTTTTAATAAACTTCCTTCGCCAGTTAGCCAATCCCAAAAATTTTCTAACGTCTTTCCTACATTTAGGTTGAGGGAACTTAAGGATGGCTTCGTTTTTCTTGGGATCTACCTTAATTGTGTCTCCAGAGATGAGATGTCCGAGATATACTAGTTCTCCCTTTACGAAATCACATTTTCTTAAGTTAACTTTGAGACCCACTTCTTCCAATCTATGGAGGACCTTTTCAATATGCCTCAAATGAGATTGAAAATCTGCATCAAAAATTAGAAGATCATCAATGTATACAGTTAGATATTCTTCAGTCTCGGGGCCAAAAACTTTATGCATTACCGAAACAAAAGTTGAAACAGCATTAGACAGGCCATAAGGCATCTTCAAAAATTCGTATTGCCGACCTTTATAAGAAAAGGCAGTATACTTTCTGCACTCAGGTTTTAAAGGAATTTGTAGATATCCAGAGGACAGGTCCAAACTGGTAAAATATCGAGAACCTTTGAATATTTGAAGACTCTCGTCAATGGGTGGAACTGAACTTTTTGGTATAATCATGATAGCATTAAGCTGCCGAAAATCTAAACACGGTCTTACGCTTCCGTCAGGCTTATCGACAACCAGTAAAGGATTCAGGTAGGGAGAGACGGAAGGTTGTATGATATTCCACGTCTTCCATAGATTTAATTCTTTTTCCAAAGGCTTTCTCTTGGAAAGTGGTTCCGGATATGGAGCCCGGTGGACAGGTTCAGAAGTTTTCAACATAATTTCACATTCAGCAGTTTCCATCGTTCCTGGTCTTTCAGAAAACACCTCTAAATAGCGTAGCAACACTTCAAACAACCCCTGCTTTTGGGAATCATTCAATATATTTATAGCTTCGACCTTCTCTTTGAGGTCCTCAGGGCTATTCATCCATTCATCATCCTCTTCTTGGATTCTTTGGACGTAGCGTACTATATCTATATTTAAGGGATTTCCCTCTTCATGTTCAGGAGTCCTTCCGAAGTATAAAATAACTTTATTATCTTTGAAGCTAATCTCAGCTTCATGCTGCTTAAGAAAAGGCATTCCTAATAGAAGGTCCGTTCCGAAACCTCTGAGGATAAACACTTCTGTGCTGAAATTCATTCCACCAATTTCCAATTCAACACTACGACTTCCATAAACTCGTTTCCTGTGACTTCCAGAGAAATCAACCAACCTTACCTCTGGTACTTTTTGAATTCGTATTCCTGGAACTTTTTCCACTAACTTAGTCCACACCGAATGACTAAGGATTGAGCACTCACTACCTGTGTCAATAACACAATTCAACAAAATGTCCATTAGTTTGGCCTGAATAATAGGAGATCTGTATTTAGTTCTGGACTCACGTGCAGATTTCAACTCTTGTTGTAACCAACTTTCTTCTGTCTCTGTTAACTGGAAATTAACTTGTAACTCTTGAACATCTCTTGTAGTTGAAATTAGTCTCTCCTTCGAAGCCCCTTGCCTAAATGGGAACGAAGCAAGAAGACAAGGTCCTAGTTTGTTTGACAATATTGGGACCTTTGATTCTGATGGAACTCACGAGCCGTATCAATAGCTTCCTCCTGTTCAGATGTCAGGTCATCTCTTATCTCAGGAGGCCTTTCCAAGTTTCGAGGAGGATTTGGTCTAGTAGAATTAGGAACATCAGAGTTTTGGTTATTTTCTCTAGGTCCTGGTGACCTGCTACCTTGGTTACGGTTTCTTAGGAAAGCATTTCTCTGACCAACATTTCGAGTATTACCATATCGTGCACCCCCACTATTATATCTCCAAGCCCTACCATTAGTGCCTTCTCTTCCAGTAGGTCTAGATTCGATGTTTCTTACCTTAAGATTTTTAGCTCCATTAACTTCCTTTACTCGTGAATCCTCTTTGTTTTTCCAAGGCTCTGGTTCATCGTAGATGTCAAAGTCTTTCAAAAACTGAGTTAGTTCATACACTGTCCTAGGAGCATGGGCTAGACAAAGGCTTCTCATCCGATAAGACAATTGTCCAATAATTAAGTTAAGAACTTCACTTTCACTGAAATTCTCCGCCAGATTCCTGTATGCAGCGTAAACACTCCAAGCAAAGCTTTCCATGTTTTCATACACCAATCGAGAATACTTTCGATTTCTGACAGCCGCCAATTGCCTTTGTTTAGCTTTCTTAGAGGCAAACTCTTCTCTGAACCTATCACAGAAATCTGTATAATCAACAAAGTTATCCATGTTGCCGGCTAACCAATGTTCTGCCTTTCCAGTAAAAACTCGGGGAAGTAATTCAAGCCGATAGTGTTCTGGTACCTGCATGAGCTCGAAGCTAACATTGAGCTCTCGGAGATATTTCTCAGCAGATTGTGCTTCTATATCGCCTTTAAATTTAGGTATATGAGCGATATCTGCCATTCTGGGCATCTTAAAGTGCGACTTTCGCCTTGGAGGGAATTCATCTGAACTATCACCATCACGAGGTCTCTTTCTCCGTTCTAGTCGGTCTTTATCTGTAATACAGAATGGGTTTCGCACTGTAGCTGGATATTCAAATGATTCTGCTTCGGGATTTAAGCTTCTATCTGGAGTCACTATAGGAGAACTTATCCCATGAGTAAGCTCAGGTTGAATTTTTAAATTTTGGAACTGCACCTGCAAGTCGTCCACTCTTCTAACAAATAGCCCAGTTTGTTCTTGTAATTCCCGCCTTAAGCTTACTTCCAGTTTCTGATTTTGTACTTGAAGATTTTTAATCTTATCTACAGTTGTCCTCTCAACTTCATCCCGAAGAGTGGAAGTGGCAACCTCAATAACTTCATGCTGCTTTTGGACTTCTCTTTCTATGACTTCAGTTCTGTCATTTAACACTTGAACAGAAGCTTGCATGGACTCTACTGTGTTTTCAATATTTCTTACCTTCTCCTCATGAAGTTCACTATTCTTTTCTCTCTCAGCTAAAGCTTGGGCCAGCTCCAAGTAAGAACCCATTTGTTTAATGATTTCACTTTGCCAAGATCTTAAAGGTTCTACAGCTTCACTAACATATTCTTTTAACTTTACAGTTATTTTCCCCATTTCCTCCTGTAATTCTCCTCTACGCTTTTTATCTTCTTCCTCCTTCTCTTGATTTCTCTTTTCTTCTAGACTTTCAACTAATTTCTGAAACATCTCCAAGTCTTCTTGTCTTCTACCTTCCGACTCTTTTTTTTCAAGTTCTCTTTTCTCTTCAAATTCTCGCTTCTCAAGTTCTCTTTTTTCTTCAAATTCTCGCTTCTCAAGTTGTCTTTTCTCTTCCTGAATCTGCATTATAGTTTTAAGCTCTTGCAGCTCTTTTTTTCTTTCAGCAGCTTCTAGCAGTCTTTTCTCTTCTGCTGCAGCCATTTCTTTTTTTCGCTGTTTCTCTTCCTCAATCTTTTCATTTTTCCTTTCCTCTTTATCCTTCATCAACCAGTCTAGTAAACCTTGAGCTACTGGAGTCTGAGCAGAGAAACTTGGCTCCGGATCGGAGGTTACGGCAGGCATTGACAAACATGTCTGACACAAAAGTTCACCTTCAGTTATATTAGTCATCTCTTTACCTTCACAGTGCCAATGGAAATTTTTATGACACTGGCTACACTGGAAAGAGTCTTTTCGCTCTCCCTGGTTCCTACAGCAAGCAAATTCAGTCTCTACCTCCATTGTCTTCTTAGATCTGCTTCGTAGAGTCTTCCCTGCTTTATCACTGTCCATGGTTTCACGTAACTTCTCCACTTTAAAAGCGGCAAAATACTTTGAAAGGGTGCTTCCAGCTGTTTAACACAACCACTAGTATTTCCGATAACAGTTCACACTAGTATTGCACTTGCCAGTAATGTAAACAGTTCGGGTATATTCACTTCGGGCCCCACGGTGTAAGCGCCAAATAACTTTGCAACGTCCTGCTCGAGAAAAGTGCTTGCCACACCTACATGAGCACGTCAGCTGGGTGCAAGTCTACTAACTTGGCCACGACCAATCAGTAGCACCATACGCTCTGCAAAGTTTTACCCATCATGCTAACCTTTCCTCCAGCGGTGGTATGAGACTCTATTTCACTCAGGGATCGGGAATAAGTACACTGTCCAACGTTAGAGAAAGTTTAATGAATGTAGCTGGATACACTTATGCAACTATAAACGTTGTAAGTTTAGCACACGCCCGTGTAGGATATTACACTCACTTGGCCAATATATTGCCACACAATGGGGGGAGAATGGCTTCTGCAAACTGGGAACAGATACACTGCTGCGCTGTCCTCTGGGGTCGTATCCTTAGCTCCAACAAACGTCAGGAAGTGCAGTCCTTTGCTAGCGCCGACTTCTATAGCTGCAGGCTTTTACAGGGAACTGTTGGCTTTCGGGGAACAAAGGGGCATCTATTAGGTTCACCCTCACGATAACCGTAGTATTTCACTGACCTGTAATTTACCTTCTGGGCGGTTGCCTAGAAACCCCACACCACACTATCCTGGCGGGGTGCCGCAGGTTGATAGGGGGAGGAAGCCTCTCGCAACAAGCGGAGCGGGTCCTCTCACTCTAAAGTGGAGTTTTTCTCTCTCGCCCTTAAGCGGAGTGGGTATCTCTCACTCGAAAGTGGAGTGGGTTCTCTTGCCAAAGGCAGAGGTCAACCTCTCTCGCTGGAAGGCGGAGTGCGGCTTTTCTCGGGTGCTTGGCCTCTCGCAAGAGCGGAGTGCACCTTCCTTCCTTCCTTCTTTAAGAAGCTTGGCCTCTCGCAAGAGCGGAGTGCTCCTTTCTTCCGGGTCAGTTGGTAAGAGAGATCTTATCGTGAGCCGACCTGAAAGCCAACTGAAGAAAATCTGCTCCGCGGCTGGTTATATAGCCTCGGTTCAGGTAGCGCCTCTAGCGCCGTTCACGCGAACTACGTGGAACCGTGCTAGAGCAGGCAAGGCCATCTCTACGGCAGACGATTGAACTACGTGCTCAAGGCACAAACGATAAATACATATTATAATATTAAACGTGTGCTAAACGTTAATATACAATTATAAGAAATATTACATATTCTTTGCGACCACGCAGGGCCTTATTAAGAGAACAATAATAAATCACTACTGATAAACAAAATTATCAAAGCAGGTATTAACACATGTAACATTGAACAAGTAAATAAAATAACTTTGAACCTAATAACAATGGTTACATATACATCGAGTAAATAAACATTAGCGTTACTAATGAGAATGATCTCTCAGGATCATTACAAAAGTGAATTTGATTTTTAAAAAATATTAATGAAAGATTAGAAAAATACTTTCAAGAAATATTCAAGAAACGGTATCAACTGAAGTTTTGCCAATTAACTCCAACAACAACATTTTACCGCTGAAAGGAAGCGAAATTATGTTAAATGTCTACGTTAAAGTTGGGAGAGTTTCTAACATTGCTGAAGTAATCACTTCAATAATTTAGAACCTTCCTCAAAGTGGCATCTACTGTTTTCCGTGCAACAAAATAAACTTTCCACAAAATTAATTATAAATACTCTATACGGAACTCAGATTTCAGCATGTTAGCCCTTACAATATTGTTAAGTGTAATTTCGAAAATCGACTTGTTTCAAAAGAATCTCATATTTTTTTCTAATAGTGTAACTATTATCACAGGTGTAATTTTTTTGAGCGAGCTCATAGAGACCTCAAAGCTAGTAACTGTCTACAATGTAAATTTGTTTCAAGACTATTAAAGAAATATAATAAAATGTTATTTTAAGAAAAATCCAAGCTAGTGTATAAAATGAAGTTTTAGAAGTCAAATTCAACAATAATACTCATCTTTTGAAAGAAACTGAAATAATGTTTTATACTTTTGTTAAGATTGTGAAAATTGCCAACTTTGCTGGAGTAATTGCTTCAACATTTTAGAATACTCTTCAAAGTGACATCTATTTTCCGTGAAACAAAATCAAGTTTCGTCAAAACGAGTTACAATTACTCTTTATAAAGTGATTTTCTCGGGATATTAACCAGGTGATTTCCTGTTGGCCTCCTAGCTATCGAGAGCTAACGTCACTCTCATCTTCAGGTATTCAAGTGCTGAGAGTGAAGTTATCTCTCGAAAGCTCGGAAGCCTATGCGAAAATCACCTTGTTGATATCCAGAGAAAACCTCTTTTTTTATTCGCCCCCAGTAAAGATTCAAGAATAATTTATTTACTTTTGATATTTGTCCAACATTTCAGCGACATATAGAGTGAGTGATCCATTGAAGTGTAGACCGCCGCGTTAGGGCTGGCGCTATCGACAAGCGAGGCACTCGTTGCCGTTTGTCGGAATCGCAGAGTGGCGATGAAGCAAGCACACAACAGTTTCCGTAATTTTAAAAAGTTATTTATTTAAAAGATTTATAAAAGTAGGTGTTCAAACTAGTCGCTTTCGATGCCCAGATATTTTGATACGTCTTTATTAAGACATCCACTAACGTAAGCTGGCGAGGGGGGCTAGAAACCGGTTTTGACGGGGGTCCTGAAAGTAGACACAAGACTGTGAGTGATAGGGTGCTTGTTACGTATGGTGCTTTTTCTAGTGTATTCAACGTCAAAGTGCGTTATGGCTCAGCAAATGTTTTCTACCTCACAGCGTGTATTTGCTTACGATTCATATGTGTTAACTCGATCGGCACGTGAAGTTCAAAGGCAATTTGAAACAAAATTCCCGGGTATAAAAGTTCCATGTCGTAAATAAACCACTCTTTAAACTGGTTACGGAAACTTGCGCGCTTGATTCAAGGACAGTCTACAGTGCCAACATACGGCCGTGAGCGCCTCGCTTGCCGATAGCGCAAACACTCACGCGGCGGTCTACACTTCAGTGGATCGCTCTATACATGAAATTACTTTTCAACTCATTACGGAAGTACAAACTAATGTTCAACTTTACCTTACGTATTGCATAGTTATTCTAAAATCGACGAAAGAAAACTAGCAGAATAATTCCTAACTTCACCTATAACGGTTTATTTTTATGTATGGCATGTGTCTGCCAAGCAAGATTCAATTATCGGGACAGGCTATTCCAGATGAGAATTTTCCGGTACTTGTCCCTTCATAAGGAAAATATGGTATGATCCTTTATGGCTTCTGCTGTGTTTTGACCACGTGTGTTCATTATTGTCCCTTAATCCATTCCATCTTATCACCATTCATCCTGATTAAAATTTGAACAGTTTTTCATGCATAAAGGTAGATCAATTATTGCACTTTTGTGTAATCATTAAAACTACTTCAATTAGGTATTGGCAGTTAATATTTAAAAACGGTCAGAGTATTTTTTACGGTAGTGAGATGGCAGCGGAAATTTACGGTATTAGACCGTTACTTCTTGGGTCAACTGTTTATAGTGAGAGAAGGGAATTTTTCTTTTTAGAGAATCTAACTATATTCATTACCTTATCAACGAAGTTAACTGAATTGATTATTCAAATTAACTAACTGTAAATTATATATTTAAAAAAACAACTAAGTTTCTTAGCTCGTTAATATATTCATTGTGTTCTGGATTAATGAGTACCAAATACGAAAAGTAACACAACAGTTACGTGTTCGTCACACAATCTTTCCCATTGCTTATGTCACTTCCAAGTACAGTTTTTCAGTTCTTCATATCGGTTTCGGGAATCTATGGAGCAAAGCAGTGCGCGCTACTGTAAACGGCTGGTAGCTATAGCCTCGTTTTCCCCTCCTCTCTTGCGCGTTGATTGGACGAAAACATAATCCAGTGCGGTTAAATTAAAGTGAGTTTTTCTTTCGACATTTTCTTGCGGAGGTTGAACGTCACCGCCTGAAACCAACTAAGGGAATACTAGAGTTGTCGAGCTGGATCTTTGCGCGGTTACAAGGTAAGAGGAGAACGATGCGCAGTGGCTAAATTCCCCCCTTGCTACTGCGCAGCCGGTCTTGTTCATGCTTCACCCGCAAAGTTACAGCCAGGGTTGTTAAACATCGAGGAATTATAAATAAATTCAATTCCGGTCCTAGAGAGAAAATCAGTAAGCGTAAATGGGTTCTGGATGGTAAATAACCTATTTATCTGTAAAGTACAGTAAAACCTCATTAATCCGGACTAATGTGGGGATAAATGGACCGGTTTAACGAAAGTCCGGATTAACTGAAATAACCTAAGAGAACAGTAGAAAGTTCATTAAAACTCCGTTTATAGCAACAAAACACGTTTATTATGGTGTATTTAGAGGGCATAGGCCGAAATACACTATACAGTACAGTACAAAGACTGCGAGAAACAGAATTCCATCAGTGGTTGACTGCCTTTTCTTTGGGAAATTCTCTTGTTGGCTTCTAGCCACATTTAAAACCTTGCATTCTGCTTTTTTTCCCGTTTGCCTGACCGAATTAAGCTCAGTCCGGCTTATCGGGCTACGGATTAACGAGATTTTACTGTATCTCAATTCGGTCCAGGAACTTTTTGCCGGATCAATTTAAATACAGTCCAGGAACGTTTGTTTCAATAAAACAATACGCAACTTGGAATAAGTTGGAATAGAAATAAGTTCCCTGTCCTGCAGAGGAACTCAATATAACTCATTGGAATTCACGGGTTCCCTTAACAACCCTGGTTACAGCTCGTCAAATCTAATTTTAAAACAAGAACTACGCCCATTGAAGCCGCGTAGCATACTCCATACCAGTCTAAACGCTGGAATACGTTTTCGTTTCTTTCACACATTTACTAATGCGAAAGCTATCGTACGGTGTAGTTATTGACCATGAGCATTCTATAGCCCCTCAATAACTTACGTATTCGCGTACGCGGTGTGAACCAAGGGGCATTGATTTAAATTAGGTGATTCTTTTTAATCATATTTATTGAATAATGTACATAAGGATTTTGTAGATATCAGAATCACTTTTGGTGAAAGTACATTAATCTCGTAATCATTTAATGGTGATTTTTATACTCTAAGAAAGGAAATAAAGAAAACAAAATATATGTAGTGATGGGGTAAAGCTCATACGAAAGGAGTTGGTGTTTTAAGTCCACTTTATGCACAGTAAGGCTAATCGGTACTGGACCTACAGTTTAAAGTGGGATCCGAACCACTTGTGCCTCCACCGGGTATCGAACCCGGGACCCCTTGATTACAAGGCAATCACGCTACCACTGCGCCATAGGGGAGGCCCTCATATGCAAGGAAATGTAATATGGAAACTGTAAACACACATAAATTTATATTGATTTCAAGTTCAATAATTTATGGATGCAAGAATAGCAAACATTTTATGTAGAATAATATACAAAATACTGATCGTCTTAAACTGTAAATAGTGTAAATAAACATGGCAGCTGATATTTTGCAAACTATCATAAAAAATGCCCAAATTCAGTTGCATATATTATAAAGAAATATTTTAGGTTACAAATTGCATCCAGAATGTTTTATTTACTGAAAAAGAAGTTACTGATATTTTTATAGTTTCATTAACACACTCAACTAACATACCCATACTAGGTTTATATGTACAGTATCAGAAACAAACATGTATATCTAGTCTACATATAATACTTTATCTGCTTTAATGAAATATTTTACAGGGACGTTTACCAAAAAAGCGTTCCCATAAAAAAATAAGATATGTATGGTGCCACAAACCATACAAGCAATTTGATTTTAAGCGTGTCTTTAATTTCAATCAAGAAAATGCGATTTAAATTTAAAAAATAATCAAAAATGTTTTTTTTAAATTAAAAATCATGATTTTTTTATCCAGCCTGGTGTGTACGCTTGCAAAAGTAAACTTGAAGAGTTAAAATTATTACAAAACCACATGACTTTATTACGAACAGTTTCACAAATATAATTAGTTGCTGGATATGCGTTCAGAAACTGCCGATTTTTTTTTTTACGGTGACTTAAAATGTTTGTTCTTCGAGTCAAGTCATACAGAATTCACCCGAACTATAGTCACTGCAGTGAAATGAAATTACAACATTTCTCGTACAAGAATCTTAACACAACGAGCCCTAAGTATGTTTAATACTTATGCGTTAGAAGTCTACAAAGGAGAACTTATCCTGAAACAGCCTTATAATACTTAGCAGTGTCGATATCCACCACATGTACTTGACGATTTGTGAAGCATGTTCGGGTTTATTGTTATGAAGTTGCCGATGTGATCCTCTAGAAGCCTTTCTATCTATACCCCGCGACAGGTTAAGTTTGCAGCAGGTTTTATGTATTAAACCGCGCGAGAACGGCGCTCAGCATCTCCCGTGCGAGTCTTGCCTCATCCGCCGAGCTGTTCATATCACAGACATTGAGAAAATCGGCAGTATTGCAGCGGAACTATATTCTGCGCGCACATTTGGGTCCTCATGGGCGAAAAGTTGCTGCAAACTTAACTTGTCGCGGGGTATAGAATTGTAGCCTTGAATTCAAGATGGTGGCTTCAAAGAAGGAGGAGAATATGAAAGGCGCAGAAATTAATTTAATATACGTCCACTAACACCCCAATAAAATGTAGAGGATTTAGGCTGGGTACAATTGGTCCTTATAGAAAGTATAGGGGGAACCATATTCGTGTGTTCCAAGCGGATGTCCGCCATATTGGTGGTCGTCATATTGGATTCAACTCAAAATTTTAAAATCGGAAGGGGGTGATGTGAATATATCAAATCAGGCTACAATTTCACGAGAAGTACAATGGTGAAAGTTTTTTCAACCTATCTTTAATCAGGAAAAGTTATGACTGCGTGATTGGAACAAATATCTCATTTTCCAGTGTCAGAATGCTCCTAACGTGTGAGGAATGCATCGAGAAAGTACTTCTGTCTGAGAAGAGAGGATCACGTTTCATTGCAAATTATTTTAATCAACGACACCCCCAACGAGATTCAGTGTCGCATGTCACAGTTGCACAATTACTCCAAAAAGTTCCGGGAGACAAGACGAGTCAACGACAGGAGACGATCAGGTCGTCCCAGAATTTCCACCGACGAAGATACAGCCACAGTAGTCCTGGCTTCATTTGCAAAGTCTCCAAAACGTAGCACACTACGATTCACAAGTATGTGGTGTCAGTAGCGTACGCAGGATTTCATCAAGGGGGGTGTTATTTCGAAAACTTTCTACAAATTCACATTACCATTGTTTTATTATAGTTTAATTAATTAATAATAATAAATTAATTAATAATTCTTATAATTAATTAATTAATTAGTTTAATTACTACTAATGCAGCTGCTATTTATGAAAGAAATAGAACAAAATTACATTTCTTTTTTTCTTTCTTTGTTACAAAATAATTGTCTAGTCAACGGTTATTTGTATATGATAAGTGAGACATTTTAAGTGTGAAGAAAATCCATAAAAAAAGCAAAATATATTAAATTTTTTGAAATAATCGAAATATGAAACTCATTCAAGGAGCCGCGCTGGTCTAGTCTGACAACTTCGTGGTAGATCCGGGTTCGATTCCCGGAATTGGTTGGAATTTATCCAGCCTTGTCTCCGCACCCAGCCTCATAGCAATGGGTACCTGAGAGCAACCCTGGGGGATGAAGGCTGCCGGAGCATGGTGCTGATCACCACCTGCAAAATAGTTCGAGAATCTTTGGGGCCCACCACACCACTACGTGTGCCTTCATGGCACGGTGCCATATGCACGGGGGAATTTACATTATCTTTACCTATGGAACTCGCCCAGGATGATGATGAAGCGCGAGAATACATGTTGCTAAATTCCACTGAGTCTATGTTTTCGTTGAAAAGTAAGTTTATAGACATTCCAACACATTTATCACTTCTAGGCGATTCACAAAGCACTTCTTCAACATTATTTAATGATGTGGATGTAGACTCGTCATCACTTGAGAGTTCACAAGGGGATGTGTAATCAGTACCGGGAAGAACGTTTGCAATAAGGTCGGCACACTGCGACGAAGCAAGGAATTTTCAGAATTTTCGCGAGTCACTGCGCGACTTTTTGCAAAAAAAATTGCAAAATTGAACTTGGCGGCCACTTAGATTGTGTTTGGAATGTTGTATTTTTCTTCATACTGCATGGGAATAATAATTCAAATTATTATTATTACTATTAGTACTGTCGCAGATCTTTGACTGTGATAAATTAGCCATTTTTATTTTTTTCTACAGCATTTTCCATAATATTTCAAAAGCTCAAGGGGGGGGTTTAAACCCGGTAACCCCCCCCTTGCGTACGCCACTGTGTGGTGTTAGTCAACCATCAATCTTTCGTATCTTGCAAGCGCACAAATTGCACCACTATAAACTTCATCTTCAACATCATCTCAGTGAGGATGGTCCTGATCGTCGAGTTGAATATTGTGAATGGTGTCTCGACCAATTACACAACTGTCACTGGATCTCTTTGGGAGTGTCGTTATAATATACAATTGAAATTCGAATCTGAACCACCACTGGGTGCGTAGCTATTTGTTATTTGTCTTTAAATATTGAATTTATTGCTGACTAGAATTAATTGAAGTTACTGCCGCATAACATAATAAGTCTATTGCAACATCATGTAGCAATTTGAGCTAACAGGTTTATTTTGATGTCATTATGTAGCATTACATAAACACATACCTTCAATAAAAGTGTGTTGTTTAACAGTAACACTTAAAAGTATTGTTTTCATGAAGGCTATCACAGTATTTTCGTCATTAAAACTGTAAACAAGTATATAACATGGTAATGTTTTTTTTTTTTAAAGTATGAGTACCAGGTGAAAAGTAGGGGGCGCGAAAAATTCACCTCGCCTGAGAAAATAATTATCAACAGCCGCCTCCGTGTATATTCATGTTCTACGAGTCGAGTTCAATGAAGAGACGCGACCAGAAGCTCTGGTTCCTGATTCCACTCAATAGCGTACTTTCGAAAATTGACTCTCATTTGACAGTGTAATAACTAGAGCCCGGAAGTTCAGGCATTTATTTTCGTTAAAATAGGCAGGCAAAAAGGCATTTATAATGTGGAAAATAGGCACTAAAAATGAAAAAAAAAGGCACATTTGGAAGTCGCTTACTTTTATCTATAATTTCTGGCAAAATGTTAAAATCTACATTGGGAAGAGCATTTCAATTTTCACCAAATTCACGCACGTAACCATGTAATTTACCACTTAATGGCACACTAAATTTCGGCATGATGACAAATACACGATTGTTTCCCTCCAAAGTGCAGAACTAAACTAAAGATAGAGAACTTGATTTTGGAATGCATGCAAAGGCCCTTGGGCGTTAGTGCTGTTTCTTGTCAATAACGTCCTGACACGGACGCTGGACGTGATGACGTAATTGTGCAGATGTTCTGCAACAGGTTTTCAGCAGTTAATCATGCACAAGGAAATGTTAACCGAAAGCCAATATCCTAACTCAGCATGAAATACTTTTCTCTCACACTTTTCTCCTTCAGCAATGTTGAAACATGCGTGAGTTCAATATTACTTAAATAAAGCGAAAATTATTCACATAATAAACGGAAGAAAAATAAATGCCAACAACGTTTTTTTGGGATAAAAATAATTTATATACACACTTTTTTTTTTAAAAAAAAATGGTCCAATTTCATTGAAAAAGGAAAAAAAAGGCATTATAATTAAAAATTGACAGTGGGGTCCCAAATAGGCAAAATGAAAAGGCTTCTAAAACATTCGAAACAACATAAAAAACGTATATCCGGAAATTTTTTATCAATATATCCAGCAGATAAGAAGAGGCATTTTGCCAAACTTCCGGACTCTAGTAATAACAGTTAACGGTATCAATTATTGACGTTGGTCACTTAGATGTCAAACCTATTGCAATGTCTACAAAATTGGACTACAAAGAATATGAAAGAAATATATTGAAATACTTTTTAAAGAAATTAAAAGAAACGGTATCAAATGACGATTTAGCATTAATTTTTGACAATAATAATCTACTCTTGAATGAAAACTAAATCATGTTATATTTCTGTTTAGAAGATGCGAGAGTGGTAGCCTTGCTTAAGCAATCACTTGGATTTTCTAGAACTCTGTTCAAAGTGACATCTATTGTTTTTCTTGCAAAATGAATTAAAATTACGCTTTGCATTTTAGTTCGACGTTTTCGTAAGTAAACCAGATGAACGTAACTTGAAAAAATGCGGTTTTCACCTTAGTTGAAATAAACTCCTCTGAAGAGCTGTGTTTGTAGTCAAATCTCCACTTCTAATCATTAGCAGTAAGGTGGAGGCACGCATCTCCAACTTATTGACTCTTGTACAGAGTCCTATACCCTTTCCCGTGTTTGTCTGGAGCAAGCGAACGAAAACAAGTCTCTGCGCAAATAGTGACGCGAGACGGCTAAACCAATGAACACGTGAGAAGGAACGGGATTGCATGGATGGTGGGAAAGCGACTGAAGTTATCGAGCAGCGTGTACTACTTCGCTCTGGTCACTCGATTTCTCCCCTTCTCTGCCGCTATGCGCGGCCTTACTCCAGAGATAACCGGGACAGGGTATACGCATTCCTAAGAACACAATATTTCCTCTCTCCAGCAAATTTCATAAATTGGAGTTACGCCCCTCTGGTTCTCACACGTCGACATATGAAGTAACTTCGTAATTCACCTGTGTGTGTAGGTCATATGCCTGCCACGCGATTTGATGTCCCGAAAAGTTTCTTCATGGCGCACTAATTTCCCGGAATCGGGTGAAACTATACTTTCATGAACACTATTTCTATTTAAATTCGTGGATATAATTTTAAAATTATCATTTTTTTTTAAAAAAAATCTAAGTGTTAATCGCTCTCTGTAAATCATGCAACATCAATATCCAGTTACGAGAAGGTGCTGTAGATATCTTTCACTTCACGATGGCTCCGCTTAATGCACTTGCTGACAACAACTATAAACCTTGTCTGGTGTTACGGCGGCCGGCTAACATGCTGGCAAGGGAAGTGGGGAGCGGGGAAGCGACCAATCCAGCGCTATAAGAAACACAGCAGCCTGTAGAACGTGGTGCGCGCAGGATCTCCTCCCGCGACATCGTTACTCTCGGCGCCACCGCTGATGTCTGGTTAGTCTGCAGCGTATTCCCCGCTTCCAACTTCCCTTGCCAACATGTAGACCGCTCGCCGTTAGACCAGTGACGGCGCAAGGGAAAAGTGATTGGAAGGGCGGGGATGGAATGGGGGCGAGACAATATTGAGGAGACAATCACATTGAAACACCTGAAAAGAAGTATATATAATGAGTTGTGCGCCGGAAGGCAGGTATTTTGACCGGAAGGTCGCTGGGCAAGGTGAACCCATGGTGGTTTGCCATTGCCTTCAATGGGATGAGGATGAAATGGACATTTACAAACAAACATGCACTAGCGGGATTCGAACCCGGGACCCCTAGCGTCGCAGCGCTATGTGCTAACCACTTTTTTTTTAACAAAATTTTATTTTATCAGCATATATACAAAATAGGTCTGTTTTCTTACATAAATTCTGTTAAAGTATTGTATAGAATTTTTAACATAGTAAGTATTATAGAAAGAGTCCCATTTTCGCTATCTGATACAAGATTTTTGGCGTAAACATGCATTTGTACCTGTAATATAAATATACATTTCTTCATATATTAAATACCTGTTTACACTTTCACACCACAAGTACATAATTATTGTTTTCTAAACAACACTGAGGTAGTTTCCAAAATACTCATACATTTTTGGATATTGTAACGATTTCCATCTAGTTCTTCTTAAATACTGTGTGAACAAAATGCAATTGCTCTCATGCTTTTTACAAAATACATAATATATTGTATTAGCTATTAACCAAATTACTGCATTGTTTTTCTTTTCTGGAAAATATTTGAAATCTGGCCTTGTACACATCGACGGTTGGAAGTACTGGGGTCCTGTTCGACATATTTGTCCTAGATATGTCGTTAGACATTTCCAAATTCTCTGTACTCCATTACATGTTACAATTCTATGTTCAGTGGTGTCTATCTCTCCACATATGTGGCATTTATTAGTTGTTTGTCTCTTGATATTATATAAGCGTTCATTAGTTGGTATAATATCATGTATTACATTGTACCAAACACTATACGCTGATGTATCCAGAAATTTCTTATTTAAATTTTTCCAAATATTTTGCCATCTGTTATTGGGAAAATGTTTTTCAATGCGGTGAGTCGGTATCTGCAACTGTTTGTGAAACAGTGTATATAAGTATTGATAGAGTTTTACGTCTTCACCTCTTGGCGGAAGCACCACATAACTGAATTCTTTCATCAAACTTCGTAGATATATCGGTCCTTTTTACAATCTGCGTAGATCTGGCGGATTTTGGGGTGGAAATTCCTCCGTCCATAACTGTATCCATAATGATGTAATGGAGTCTTCAATGCCATAGAGCGTATAGGATCTTGCCAGGAATAGGGATTTGCATTTGATCTCAATATTTGTGAGCTCCAATCCTCCTTTTAGTTTCATTTACCATAGATCTGATAGTGGTATTCGAAAAAAGTGTCCATACCACATAAACAAACCAATTGCTGAATTCATTATTCTGAGGTATTTTTGATTGATTGGGATCACTTGGGCCGTATAGTTTAATTTACTAAACATATATGTTTGGAAGAACCACACCCGTTGTATCATGTTCAACTGTCTGCTGCGCATTTTATAACATTGTATGCGAATGTCTCTCGCTATCTTTTGCCAATTGGATTCTAACATTTGTTTCTCGTCACTGGGAAAAATTATTCCTAATATTTTAATTTCCTGTACATATGGGATCCCTATATCTGGGTATTTTTTGATCCCATGTGCCAAAGGGTAGCGCCTTTGATTTTTCCATATTTACTGTATTTTGGCCCCACTAGCCCGGCAGTATATATGTATCGCTGCCATCATTTTTTGCGTTTGCTCGTTTGTGGTGATACAAGCAGATAGATCATCTGCGAAAGCAAACACTTGGTTTTCCTTAAATGCGTATATCTCGTCGGGATTAGTTTTCCTGGTATATTGCAGCAAAGGATCCAGGGTTAAAGCAAACAAGAGCATACTTAGTGGACATCGTTGCCGAATTGATCTTGTTATATTTATTGGGGACGACAGGAATCCATTGACCATTATCCGAGATGTTGCCTGTTGATAGAAACCTTCCAAAATATTAATAAATTTATCACTGAATCTATATACCTTTAGCACCTCAAACAGGTAGTCATGCGACACTAAATCAAACGTTTTTTTTAAAATCAAAAGCAAGCACACATGCATCAAGTTTCTGCACCATATAATAGGATATCAGATCGCGAATCCTCCAACTGCACTGAATATGTTATGCTTTTTGCCAATGCATGTTTGTTTCTCGCTGAGTATCCGTGGTAAAATTAACTTTAACCTATTTGCTAAGATCTTTGCTATTATTTTATAGTCACAATTTAGTAATGTTATTGGTCTGTAGTCGTCTACTTGTTTTGCGTGTGGTTTTTTCTGTATCAATATGATGATACCTTCATTTTGTAAAATTTTTCTATTTTTAAAGGCATCTTGTATGATTTTGATTAGTTCATATTTTATAATCTCAAGAAACTGCAAATAAAACTTGTAACCAATACCATATTTTCCTGGTGCTCCTTTAAGGTTGCATGTTTGTAACACTTCATGTACTTCTTTTATTGTTACTTCAGTATTTAAAAGTTGTCTATCCTCTTCTTGCAAACCATTAGTTAGAGAATTCAGTATTGTCTCTCTTGCTTCTGATTCCCAGTCCCCGGTCTGATAGAGCTCCCCATAATAGTCATAAAATGTTTGCATGATTCCTGACTGACTCACATGCGATTCTCCACCTGAATCCACAT